>NC_063182.1:16958065-17265534 GCF_023159225.1 Perognathus longimembris pacificus | reverse complement strand
CCCAACAAGAAAATGGAACGAGAAAAAACACTCTTATCCTTGATCTCTTTCAATATAAATAGTATAAACTCTCCAATAAAGAGGAGCAGACTGGCAGAATGGATCCGCAAACAAAAAGTTGGCATCTGTTGTCTACAAGAGACCCACCTTACAGCAAGGGACAAAAACAGGCTCCAAATGAAAGGATGGAGCAAGATCTTCCAAGCAAACTCACCTACCAAAACAGCAGGTGTAACCATTCTGATCTCAGACAAGCTGGACTTTTCATTAAAATCAACTCAAAAAGACAAAGAAGGATACTACATTTTAATACAAGGAAAAATTCAGAATCAAGACATCATGGTGATAAATGTATATTCACTGAACAAAAGAGGCCCCACATATGTCAAGCAAACTCTCACAGAATTACAGAACAAGATAGACTCAAACACAATCATAGTGGGAGACTTTAATACCCTACTCTCTCCAAGAGACAGATCCAACACCCAGAGGATCAGCAAGGTTGCTGAGGACCTAAGTAACACCATATCCCAAATGGATCTGACAGATCTATACAGAATCTTCCACTCTACAGAGACCCAATACACCTTCTTCTCAGCAGCACATGGATCATACTCCAAAATAGACCATGTCATAGCCCACACAAAGAACCTCAGCAAATACAAAAGTATTGAAGTCATCCCATGTATTATATCTGATCACAGTGGATTAAAGGTAACCCACAATAACAACAGTTACCACAGAGGCTATACACATTCTTGGAGGCTAAACCCCACACTGTTATCCAACACATGGGCCACAGACCAAATTAAAGATGAAATCAACAAATTCATAAGCCACAATGACAATGAAAATAAATCACAAAGAAACCTATAGGACACAGCTAAGGCAGTACTGAGGGGCAAGATCATCGCCCTCAGCACCCACATTAAAAGAATGGAAGCAGAGCAGGTGAATAACCTCACGATGAAACTATAACAACTGGAGAAACAAGAAATGACCAAATCTAAAATGACTAGGAGGAGAGAGATAAAAAAGATTAAAGAGATAAATCTGATTGAAAATAGAAAGACCATTCAAGCAATAAATAAGACTAAAAGCTGGTTCTTTGAGAAAATAAATAAAATTGACAGACCCCTCCCAAGACTTACAAAAAAAAAAGAAGAGAAGAGACTCATATACGTAAAATCAGGGACTCCACTGGAAAAATTACAAGTACACACGATATTCAAACAATCATAAGGAGCTAGAGAAGTATAAACTGCCCAAACTGTACCAAGAAGAAATAAATCAACTAAATAAACTAATAACTTACAGTGAGGTACAGGAGGTAATCAAGAACCTCCCAACAAAGGAAAGCCCAGGCCCAAATGTATTCACCAACGAATTCTACAAAACCTTTAGTGAGGAGCTAATACCAATACTCCTCAAACTCTTCCGTGAAATAGAAACAGAGGGAGAAATCCCAAACTCATTCTATGAAGCTAATATCATACTCATTCCCAAACCAGGCAAAGACGCAACAAAAAAAAAGAACTACAGACCAATATCACTAATGAACACAGACGCAAAGCTCCTCAATAAAACATTAGCTAAAAGGATCCAGAAACTGATCAAGAAAATTATACATCATGACCAAGTAGGCTTCATCCCACAGTCACAAGGATAGTTCAACATCCGTAAATCAATCAACGTAATTCACCACATAAACAGAACTAACATCAAGAATCACATTGTTATCTCAGTCGATGCCCAAAAAGCCTTTGACAAAATACAACATCCATACTTATTAAAAGCTCTGGAGAGAACAGGAATAGATGGAACATTCCTCAAAACAATAAAAGCCATATACAACAGACCAACTGCTAACATCATATTAAATGGAGAGAAACTTAAATCATTCCCCCTAAACTCAGGAACAAGACAAGGATGCCCACTCTCCCAACTTCTTTTCAACATAGTGCTGGAATCCCTAGCCATAGCAATAAGGCAAGAGGAGGACATCAAATGGATCCACATCGGCAAGGAAGAAATCAAGTTATCCCTATTCGCAGACGACATGATCTTATATCTAAAGGACCCAAAAAACTCAGTCCCCAAACTCCTACACCTAATAAACCATTTTGGCAAAGTAGCAGGATACAAAATCAATCCACAGCAGCTTTTCTGTACACCAGCAATATACAAACAGAAAAGGAAATTATGGAAACAATTCCATTTACAGTAGCCAAAAAAAGAATAAAGTACCTAGGGATCATCTTAACCAAGGACGTGACAGACCTATTTAATGAAAACTATAAAAATCTAATAAGGGAAATCAAAGAAGACACAAGGAGATGGAAAAACCTCCCATGCTCATGGGTAGGCAGAATCAATATAGTGAAAATGGCCATATTGCACAAATTGTTATACAAATTCAAGGCAATCCCTATCAAAATCCCAGTCACATTCTTCACTGAAATAGAGAAAGCAATCCATGAATTCATATGGAACAGCAAAAGACCTAGAATAGCCAAAGCAATTCTAGGCAAAAAAAAGCACTGCAGAAGGTATCACAATACCAGACTTCAAGCTCTACTACAGGGCCATCCTAACAAAAACAGTCTGGTATTGGTATAAAAACAGATCAGAAGACCAATGGATTAGAATTGAAGATCCAGAAATAAAACTGCACTCTTACAGTCAGCTGATATTCGACAAAGGAGCTAAAGACATACAATGGAATAAACAGAGACTCTTCAACTACTGGTGCTGGGAGAACTGGGCAGCCATATGCAGAAAACTCAAAGTAGACCCAAGCCTATCACTATGCACTAAGATCAACTCAAAATGGATCAAGGACCTCAATATGAGACCTGAATCCTTGAAACTACTGAAGGACAGAGTAGGAAAGACGCTAGAACTTATAGGCACAGTAGGGAACTTCCTGAATAGAGTCCCAGGGGCACAACAAATAGGGGAGAGACTCAACAAATGGGACTACTACAAATTGAAAAGTTTCTGCACAGCTAAGGACATAGCCACCAAAACAGAAAGACAGCCAACCATATGGGAAAGTATCTTTACTAGCACAGCAACAGACAAAGGCCTAATATCTGTCATCTACAGAGAACTCAAAAAACTAAGCCCCTTCAAGCCCAATAAACCAATTAGGAAATGGGCAAAGGAGCTAAAGAGAGACTTCATAAGAGAAGAAATAAAAATGGCAAAGAAACATATGTGGAAATGTTCAACATCCCTGGTAGTAAAGGAAATGCAAATAAAAACAACCCTGAGATACCACCTCACCCCAGTTAGAATGGCCTATAATCTGAACTCAGGCAACAACAAATGCTGGAGGGGGTGCGGGGAAAGAGGAACCCTTCTCCATTATTGGTGGGGTGCAAATTAGTACAACTACTTTGGAGAACAGTATGGAGGTTTCTCAAAAAGCTCAATATAGACATACCCTATGACCCAGCCATACCACTCCTAGGCATCTATCCTGAACAGCAGGTCCCAAGATATCAAAAGGACATTTGTACTTCCATGTTTATTGTGGCACAATTCACAATAGCCAAAATATGGAAACAACCCAGATGCCTCTCCACAGATGAATTGATCCAAAAAATATGGTACCTATACACAATGGAATACTACATAGTCATTAGGAATGGTGAAATATTGTTATTCGCAGGGAAATGGTCAGAACTCGAACAAATAATGTTGAGCAAGACAAGCCTAGAGCACAGAAAACAAAGGGGCATGATCTCCCTGATATATGACTGTTAAGAAAGGGAGACGGAGAGACAGTAGAGACCAGGTATGTGAAACCAAAAACTGCTTGTCAAATGGTATTTCCCACAGGATTGGGGCAGTGACCCAACAGTATGTAACTAAAACCAAACAACTACTCAACATATAAAGGTCAAAAATTGACCTCTCAGGGGAATACAATAGCTCAAAAGCTATGTATGTACGTTCATATAAGACTACTGTCGACATATTGTCTAATATCGACATTACATTTAAAGCCCGAGGCGAATTTTCTTGGGCTTGGCCACGTGGCTACTGTATATGTTCTTGATACATTGTATATTGTATATATGTCTACCTGACCTAGAGAAGGGAAAGAAAAACAGGACGTAAGATATCACAAAAAATGTACACTCTGCCCTGCTATGTAACTGTACCCTTTTTGCACACCTTGTCCAAAAAATTTGTGTTCAATTAATAAATAAATTAAATTAAAAAAAAAAGAATCTTCTGCATTTTCCTGCCTGAGCTTTATCTGAACCATGACCAATCCTCACATTTCATCATTCTGAGCAGCTAGGATTACAAGCATAAGTCATCAGCACATGAGTTGGTCTTCCATCTTTAAGTCTCTCTCTCTCTCCCCCTCTCTCCCTCTTCCTTTTTTCTCTCTCTTATATAGGTTTACTTCTATTTACTCCAAAACTACTCAGTCTTTCAGACTAATGTGAAACTCTCTAAAATCCCTTTGTAAAGTGTTTTGTATCAGCCTATTAAATAATGAATTGTATCTCTTACTGACTTATATTTTTGTACCCTTAGTCATACATTGATTTGAGTTGCAATTAATGCTTATTTGTATATCAGTCTTATTCTTCAGATGAATGGTTAGCTTCTGAATAACTAGAACAAGGGACTTTTAAAAATTCTCCCCTGAAGCTGAGCCTATGTTATGTGTTCAATAAACTCTATTGAGTAGACTTTAATAAAATCAGTTAATGTTTTCTCTTTCAATTGTCTCTACTGTAATAGGATCAGTAACTAAAAGAAACTGTTACAGAAAGGAAAAATGTTTTAAAAAATCAATAAGAGTAAAAACCTAACTACCCATGTCAGGGTAGATTTTAATGGACTAAAATGAAAACAATAGCTCTTTCAGAGGATCATTTTGTAATTTCCTTCATGCTTGAAATGTATTTGCAAATGCGGAAAAGGACACAGAGAATCCTACAATAAATTAAAACAGAAGTAGTGCCAGAACCTCCATCTTCTGGTCCTAGTCTGTTTTGTTGTTTGTTTGTTTTTGTGCTTGTCCTAGGGCCTGAACTAGGGCCAGGGCCCTGTTCCCAAGCTTTTTTACTCAAGGCTAGTACTCTGTTCTTTGAGCCACAGCTCTGCTTCCAGCTGCTTTGCAGTTAATTTGAGGAAAGTGTCTCACAGTCTTTTCTGTCCAGGCTGACTTCCAACCATGATCCTTACATCATAGCCTCCAGAATAACTAGGATTACAGGCATGTGCTACAGGTGGCCAGCTACTAATCTGTTTTAATTATTATAGGAACGAGCAGTGCATGCTCTACCAAACAAATGGTTTTTCAGAGTAACTCAGACTCCATATTTGATAATTTAGGCATAGGTTGTTCCCTAATTTCTATAAGAAATTGCTATGTAAAAACTCTGAAAATGTGAGTTGTAGACATGTGGTAGGTCTTTGGCATTTGATTAAAAAAACTATATTTTATTTTTAATTTTTTAAGTAGGTTAGTTGGAGGTATGCATTTTTATCTCAGAGTGCTTCACAGTTTATGCCAATCATGTTAAAGTTATTTCAAATTCATTCAGTTATTTTGTTGTTCAATACTTACTGTTGTCTGACTTGTTGATTTCTCAAGCATATTTAGCTAAGAAGGACTGAATTATAGCCAGTGTCACTTTGATTCTGAGAAAGCCATATAACAAAATTAATTTCAAGTGACCATATCTTTATTTTTTATATTAAAGTACACATTAGCTGTGGTTGCTTGACTTTTGATGTAATGACATGACTTTTGAAATAACTCTAAGGCTCTTTGCATAATGGCCTCCTCAGTTGAAACTTTTGTATTCAGTATGAGAGATTAAATTTAGGGCCTTGTGTTTTCCAGGCAAGTGCTATACCATTTCAGTAATTTCCCAGTCCTTTTGTTTTTAGTTTATTTTCCAGGTAGAATCTCATGTTTGTGCTTAGGCTTACTTCTAACTACTGTTCTGCTATCTTTGCCTACCAAGTAGATAGACTTATAAGCTTGTAAGACAATGCTCAGCCTTCTTCAGTTGGATATTTCTTATTTACTGTTTATGTGTAAAAAATAATTTCTATCATACCTAGATTCTTCTCAAGATTCTTTTCACTCTTGTTCAGAAATGTAGTTCTTACTTAGCCCTCTATTTCATTTTCTATACAATGCTTCTGAGTTAATATCACTTACTCTAGTGGTTTTGAGTACGATCTCTACAGAAATGACTCTGCAATATTCATCTCATCCTTCAGAATCACTGGAATGTTCTAACTGGAATGTTCTTGCAAAAGCCTATTAGGCATTTCTTCTGGGTTGATTCTCTGTACCTCAAGTCTAATGTATTTTAAACTGAATTCCTCGTATCCTTGGAATTATCTCTCTTAATTTTCTTACAGTTGTTACTCCTATTCATTAAGAAGCTAATTTTGGTGTCTGTTTTGGCTCTACTCCTTTCCTGATTCCATCTTCAGTCAATCATAGTTTAGTGCCTATTTGACTTCCTTGATACTTACAAAGACCATCCTTCCAATTTTTCAATAGAATTGGCTCTGTAGTGCAGTGTCCATAACTATGCATAAGCCTTTGATGAATTAATGAAGAAATAACTTCCTTGCATCAATTTCTTTTTCCTATTCCTGGTTTTATTTTATTTTTAAAAAATATTTTATTGTTATTGTAGAGGTGACATACAGAGGTGTTACAGTTACATGAGTCAGGTAATGAATGCAATTCTTTTTGAACCATGTCTCCCCTTCCCTTGCTTTCTCCCAAATTTTCCCTCTCATCCCACCCACAAAATGTACAGTTCATTTTCTACATAGTGTCTAGTGAGTACAACTCTTATAGTTTTTGTTCATCCTTACCCTTTCAATGAATGTTATCCCTTAATAGTGATGTTACATATACTGAAACTTTTATTCATCTATAACCATGTGTTCCAGGCCTGACTTGTCACATATTAGTGTCTGTCTATAGGTAAGCTGGATATTTTAGAGCATTCTGTGCCCAAGGCTTACCCAGACCAAATGAAACAGACTCTTTAGACATAGGTCTCAGACATTGAATGGTAATTGTCAAAGATATGACAGAAACACGAACCAATGAGAGCAAGCAACTTTTATGACAAATTAGTATAGGCAATAGCTTTAAAGACCAGCAAATTACTAGGTCTGTAAGAATTTATGGTCTTTAAGCTCTTAAGGAGTTCATTCTAATATACTACAGGTTGAAAAACAAACTCTGTTTTTCTAATTTTGGCAATTAAGCTTCTCCATAATATGGCGTAACTTTTCCTTAAAAATATTATTGCCCTATTCTTTATATAAATATTCTGCTTTTGTTATCTTGCGTTCATTAAACATGCCTTGCACACCTCCATTTCCTTGCTTCTACATATACAGCAGGTTGACTATGACAGAGTACAACTTTGCCTTACTTCATTTTAATGGGAAAACCGAATGAACATAAAGTAGGACATTAATGCACTCAACCAATCATCCAGCAATTTACAGCGTTGTGAACTTGTTAGGACATCTCTGTTTTCTTACTTAATGACCCTGAATTTTGATGAATTATGAAAAGTTGTAATAGCAGAATAGATAAGATCAGGCCTTGCCTGGAGAGGAAAAAATGCTGAGGAAATAGAGTGCTCATATATTTCTATCAAACACCATATAGCTGATCTTGGTAAAAGCCCATGTTTTGACTTTACACCTGCCTTTCATGAAGTTGTATTTTATTCTTTCCCATAATGTGAAAACATGTTAATCTACACAATGACTGAAACAAACTTAAGATAGAAGAATCTCTAAGCTGTATCAAAAGCAAATCTCTTGTTTTTACTTCACAGTGCTTTTGTCTGTTATATTTCTAGTGCTTTGACTCATGCTTGTGTCCAGTATCTACAATATGCTTGCTAAAGCATAAAAGACATAATTTAGAGGCCAATAAAATTTTATCAGACAGAAGTCCTGCTCAAAGGAGTACCCAGAGAATCACTAAGCAGTCTCTTCAGTACTCATGGCCAGATTAGTCATAATTCTTTTGTTTAAACAAGGGTATATTTAGGACACAGGATTGTATTACTCCTAAGTCAAGAAATTTACTTTAGGCTGAGTATTCTTAAAAACTAAGATGTCGATTTTATGTTGTTTTATTTCAAACTAGAGTAATGTGATCAATTTAACTCCTAAAAACAAAACAAACACAAAAAAAACCTATTGGCCTTGTTAAGTGGGGTACCAAGAGACATGTATTTTGGCATGGAAATGCCCTTTTGAGGGTCATCCTTTTCTACTGTTTCTAATGTGTTTTGGCTGTGTGTAATTGTGTTAGTATGCCTAAATTATAGTAGCAGGTGCCTGAGACAATTTATGTAAGAGATTTTGGTTAATGGTTTTGGGGGTTTCTGTTTGTGATCAAAGGGTCCCATTACTGTGGTAAGGCATTGTGCCGTGGCAGGGAGAGCTTGAGATTCAAAATCATTCACTTCCATGTTTTAGCAATGATAAGTTGTGCTGCAATGAACATAGTTGTGCTGGTGGCTTTAGTGTGGTCTTGCTTGTAGTCTTTTGGGTAAATGCCCAAAAGTGGGGCTGTTGGGTCGGTCGTAGGGGAGCTTTATGTTTAGCCTTCTTAGGAACCTCCACACTGCTTTCCAGAGGGGTTGAACAAGTTTGCATTCCCACCAACATTGTAGTAGAGTTCCCTTTTGGCCACATCCTCTCCAGCATTTGTTATTATTAGTTTTCCTGATAATAAACATTCCTACTGGGGTGAGGTGGGATCTCAATGTTGGTTTGATTTGCATTTCTTTTATGGCCAATGAGGTAGAGCACTTTTTCATGTGTCTCTTGGCCATTCTTATTTCCTCTTCAGAGAAGTCTCTTTTTAGGTCTTTAGCCCATTTATTGAGAGGGCTGTTGGTTCTTTGATTGTTTGTTTTGGAGGAATTTAACTTTTTGAGATCCCACCCTAGATGCCCCTCAGTAGACAAGAGGATTAGGAAAATGTGGTACATATACACAATGGAATTTTATGCTTCCATCAGAAGGAATGACACTTCCCCATTCGTAAGGAAATGGATGCACTTGGAAAAAATCCTACTAAGTGAAGTGACCCAGACACAAAGAAACATAAACCCTATGGTGTCCCTCATAGGGAATTGTTAGTACAGGAAGAGGCTAGTCATAGTAGAAGACCAAAATACCCCAATAGCTACACCCATATGACCACATACGAAGATGCCAAATGAAATGAACTCCACCTTACGGAAACAAGAGTTATGCCACTGTTGTAATTTTTCTCAACATGCCATGTGAACTTGTACTACTTTTTTTTCTCTTTTTCCTTGTCTGTTTGTTTGATTGAGTGGTTTGTTTAGTTTTGTTTCTCTTGTACTACCTTCCTGTGGCTGTACCCTTGCTACCACTGTATTACATCAGAGTACCCTGGATACTCTTTGTATGGGTAATAGAACTGGGGAAGGGAGAGGGACTACCAAAATCGAGAGACAAAAAACAAAAAGACAAACCATTCCAAAAGCAACACTTAGAAACCATTTGGTGTAAACAAACTCTTGGGGGGAGAGGGAAAGAGAGGAAGTGAGGGAGGAGGTAACAAGTAGAGCAAGAAATATACTTACTGCCTTTCATATGAATCTGTAACCCTTCTGTATCACATTTTGACAATAAAGAAAAAAATCATTCACTTCATGCCTGGGAAAAGAAAAGAGAAAGAAGAAAACATGGAAATTTTATTCCTAGTGACCAAAAAAACAAAACAAAATAAACCACCACTGGACTCCTACTCCTAATGTTCTACCACTTCTCAACAGGACTAAGGCAGAGACCAAGCCTTGAACATATTGCCTTTGGAAGGCTATCATATCCCACTACTGGACGTAGTCAACTGGCTTTGAGAAGTTCTTTCAAAGTTTGATGACTCAGCCAAAACATTTTCCAGAAACAGAGAAATTGTCCATAGTAGACCAAATTATGGGCCAGTTTGCAAATGGCCTATTCCAATAATCGGACCTATTTAGAAAACAGAGATCAGGAAGATTATAATTACAATCATTTGGGATAGATGTTCTCAAGGACCCATCTCAACTGAGAAAGCTTCGTGTCATGTAGTCTATCTGTTATCTCAGCTACAGTAGAAGCATGAATACTAGGAGAAGCATAACTAATTGGGAGAAAGTGAGTCCTTATCTTCAAATAATCAACGCAAAATTGGCTAAGTATTCCTCAAGGCAGGATACCCACATGTCAGGATGAAGACTTGAGTTCAAGCATTAATACCACCAAAAAAAAAAAAGGAAAAACAAAAACAAAAGAGGAAGAACAGAATTTTCTCTAGAGCTCTCAGACAGAAATTCAATTTCCTCTACAATCAGTTCTGACCAATTAGAACCATGACTTACAGATCTACAGTCTCTAAAATAATACATTCATGTTGTTTAAAGTGACTAAGTTTGTGGCAATTTACTAGGGCAAATTAATAGGTGTTTTAATAGCCATTTGTAAAGTGGGGGCGGACTAAAAAATATGTAAATCTACCTCACAGAATTGACTAGGAAGTGCCTGATGAGGAGTGTGAACTTTAACTGCCCAATTATTATCTAATACAATTATAATGTCCTCGTATTCACTTCGTATATAATACTTTAAAATTTTATTAAAATAAAATTTACAGGCCAGGCATCAGAGGCTCCCTGTCGGGGTCTTTGGCCCCCAGCACTTTCCTGACCTGCGGGAGAGATGGGGAAGCACACCCTGACCGGGGTGGGCCAAGAAAGGAGAAGGGTTGATGGACCGCCCACACCCAGCCCCCCCTCACCGGAGGATAGTCAGACAAGTCCAGGAGAAATGTCTTGAGCACATCTCGCTTTATTGAAATAAGCTCTGCTCTTAAATAGGTCAGAGACCGGCAGGAAGGGGAGGGGTGTACGAGTACCTATCTAGGGATTATGAAGGGAGGCCTGAGCTGTCCGTCAAGGGTGGAGGGCCGAGGGACCAATCCTAAGAGGCAGCCTAATTCTTCATCACAGCCCACAGGACCGCCTCCGGGTTCACCACCAGGCGCCATCTTGGCCACACATGGTCCCGAGGCTGGGAGGCGGGGCCAACTAGAACCACCTTTCTGGTTGCAGTGTAACTGCCACATGTGACCCCAGGGCTGGGAAACAGGTGGGGCCAGCTAATTGCCTTTTTCTGACACAAGGCATCCGGGCATGCCCCACAGCTCCTGCCTGGAATCCTAGCTACTCAGGAGGCTGAGATCTGAGGATCTTGGTTCAAAGTCCATGAGACTCTTATTTCCAATTAACCACCAGAAAACCAAAAGTGGCACTGTGGCTCAAGTAGCAGAGTGCTAGCTTTGAGCTTGAAGAGCTCAGGGACAGTGCCTAGGCCCAGAGTTCAAGCCCCACGACTGACAAAAATAAACAAGCTAATTAATGAATGAATTAAAATAAAATATAATTTATATGAGATAGAATTTAAATATGATTAATGTGTGCCATTTAATATTTTAATGTAGTCACAGAATTGCACAGCTATCATATATATTTAATTATAGAACATTTCAATCTTATAAACTGAATTTCATCTACTTCAGTCAGTGGTCTGTATCTGCTTACTCTAAAAGTCCTGAATTATCAAGAACAACAATGTACTTCGGTTTCCATAAACGTGTACATTCTGGAATTCTACAATGTCTGACCTATTGTTCCTGGCTCCCATGAGTTAACATAATGTTCTCAAGGTCCAGTGTTACAGTATCTGTCAGAGTTTCATTCTTTTTTTAAAATATTTTTTTATTTTTATTGTCAAGGTGATGTACAGAGGGGTTACAGTTACATATGTAAGATAATGAGTACATTTCTTGTCTGACTTGTTACTTCCTCCCTCATTTTTCTCCCATCCCCAACTCCCCTCCCCCCAAGTTGTACAGTTAATTTACAACATACCATCTTGAAAGTATTGCTTTTGCATTGGTTTACCTTTTACCCTTTGTCTTAGCACTTAACACTGTCCCTTTATATGGATAGCCACATTTTGTTTGATCATTAAACAGGCAATGGAAATTCCTGCCCTTTAATTGCAAACAACACTACTTTGTTCTGAACAACAGCAAACAGATTTTTGTTTATGTTGTGTATATACTTAGGAGTAAATTACTTGCTTATATCTTAACTATATATTTATATTTTTGAAGAATGCCTAGGCTGTTTTCTAAAATGACCTCATTGCTGTCAGAATGTAGAAAATATGATTCCTCTACATCCTCACTAAAATTTTCTATTTTCTTTGCACTTTTTGTTGTTATTGTTTGGTTACTATTATTATTATTATTATTATTATTATTATTATTATTATTTGATTCTTTAGTACTGAGGTTTGAATTCAAGTCCTCATATTGCTAGACAGGTGCCCCACACCCAGAGACACAACTCCAGCCCTTTGAGCTCAGGTTATTTTTTGAAGATATCAGTTTTTATCTATGCTGGCCTAGGACACAGGCATGAGATAACAGACATATGCAAATTTTGATGAGACCTTGCAAACATTTTTTGCCCAGATGGCCTTATAGAAAAATTAAATATCTCCTGCTTTCAACCTTCCAAGTAGCTTTGATGATGATAGGAATATGCCGTTATGCCCAGCTATTTTCTGGTTTTTTAAATTATAACTATTCTGGTGTATATAAAGTTATATTTCATTGCAATTATGTATCAGTATCTATGAATGTTGCACAAATCTGCATTTGCTTCAGTGACCACAGCATTACTCAGAAATAAAATTAAGAAAAAATAAAACCTTAAACCTTAGAAACCAAGCCCTGAGGAAGTGCCACTAGTGCAATACTTTCCATTCAAATTTAGGAAAGTAATACAGCTTGAAGAAGATAAAACTCTATGCAGCTAAGGTGAGTTTTACGGTTCTTCCTACCATAGTCATTGAGCTCTTTGAACCTTAGTGTTCTTGCCAGTGTCAAGTAATAACCAACCTCAAAGAACTGTTGTAGTAACCAAATCATTAAAATAACACAATGAGACAATGTGTATGAATAGCCTCTGACTCATTACAGCGAACTAGCTTATTAGAGTTTATTTGTAACATACACTACACACACACACATCTATATGTATACATGTGCACATATATATGTATATATGTGTATATATGGATATATATATATATATATATATATCTTTAGAACTGGACACTTGGGGTTTATTTGAAAAGTCCTTGGTATTGAAGGGCTTATTTTATTTATATATGTATTTATTTTCCAGTCCTGGGCCTAGTACTCAGGGCCTGAGCATTGTCCCTGGCTTCTTTTTGCTCAAGGCTAGCACTCTGCCACTTGAGCTACAGCGCCACTTCTGGCCATTTTCTATATATGTGGTGCTGGGGAATTGAACCCAGGGCTTCATATATATGAGAAAAACACTCTTGCCACTACGCCATATTCCCAGCCCTAAGTCCTTGGTATTGAGATCAGTGTGAAATGGTTAAAGTCAATGTCATCCACTTAGCTTTTGACAAGAATGTTCTTACATACTTGACTCTCAGTGCATCAAGTAAATACTGCATTCACTATGACAAGAATTTGCAAAGTTTCTTAGCATTTTCAGTTGAAAGATGCACTGAATGCACACTAGATGTTTAATGTTATTAGCTAGCATGCTTCTTCTGCAAAGGTCTGTTTTATGAATCAAAATGACTATTTTATAACAGCAGCATATAATCGGAGTTAATGTAAAGGTCAAAAATAAATAGGGAACATAATTGTTCAAATACATGGCTTTGTTAGCAAAACATTTGGTGATTTTATGCATGATTAGTGTGTGCTTTACACTAAGAGATTAGGGAGGTCTTTATCTGCTATATGCTTGAACATGGACTTTCAGTCAACTCCTCTTCAGAGTATTGGCTTTCTTAAGGTTTTATGAGTAATTTTACTATAATTATATTGACATAAAATGATCTATTAAATCTATCCTGTGAGCTGAATTTACCCTGGAGACATGTTTTATTTAGCAGAAATAAGTTTAAAGGTTTGACAATGATAGACCCCTTTGGTATATACACTGTTCACTAGGTTAAATCTCTACCTCTCTACACTCTATTTTATACCTATCTTACAATCAGCTGGCTTCATTCAGTATGTAAATTGACTACTCCTGGTTAGCATTATTGGATTAGAGGCTTGTGATTAAAAGAAAGAAGGAAATAAGCAAATAACATGGGTATTTATTTTTGCAAGACCATGTCATGTGGTGGAAAAGAAGTTTCATTTTTATATTTAGCAAGTGCTATGAATGCTGGTATTGCATTTTCAAAAAGTTTTGCCACCAAAATAATGTAAAAACAGGTAAAGTTTTCACAACAACTCTTTCAAATTCTTTAAGTAGAAAAAAATAGTGAAGGGACATTGGACATGTAATTAGGGAGAAAGAATTCCTGTCACCCTGACAGAAGAAGGGAAAAAGGCCACCCTGGCAGGTGGACAGCTTTCTACTCAGTGCCCATGTTACTGCCCACAAAGCTGCTGGGATTTGGTGCTTGCAACAGCACATCTCCCCATTTGCACATGCATGGGAACACTCTTTGTTGAAGCTTCTTGACAACACTTAGTGTTTATTGTTTACTTGTCATTCTGAGAAGCCACACACAGACTGTTTAGGTTACACCTAATGACAGTCTTTTTTAAAAATTCATTTTAGAGTTTAACATTTCTTTTTCTTTAGCTTTTGTTAGGGTTTAACAACTCCTTTTATTTATTGGAATTGCAGACAAGTTTGAAATGTGAGTGCACCGAAAGACAAACACACATCATTACCTTCTCTCTCCTGGTGTGCAGCTCTTTGTGAAATCTGCCTGGGAGCAGAGGATGTTGATGAGTGAGTTAGCAGGGGAGAGACTCAAGATGGCTTCAGAATGCCCAGGGATTTCAAGAGGGTTTCTTAGAAGGTTTTTTTTTTTTTTTTAGGAGAAATGGGAGATATAGGTAGTTTGCCAAGTTATGGAGCAATAATCAGATCTGCAGCAAGAGTATTCCTAAAAACATAAAGTCTTATATCATTAGTCTCTTTTCTTCCCTAGTCTTTTGCCTGTGGAAGTTATACTGACTTTTTTTAATCAGAAAACAAAAAGCATACATAGAAGATCTGAGTGAATACTTTATTTTTATTATTTATTTATTTTTTAGCTGAATACTCAGTTTTATTTTTGGACCAGTTTCCTCCTCCTTTCCCTCTCCTCCCCTCCCCTCTCCTCCTTCTCTATCCCCTCTTTCTCCCTCTTCTCCCCCTTCTCCTTCTCCTCCTCCTCTCCCTCTGAGTACACACTTTGCATCCTAATTTTAAATTAAATAAAATTGAGAGTTAAGGAATGTTTTCCCTGAGGTTATTTATTAATTCATATGACAAATAATTGAAATATAGGCCCTAGTAGATTTGCATGTGCTCTAGATGAGAAGACCACCAGAAAGACAAAGGATTGTTCTTTTTATATTTGACCCTGGGAAGATTTATGTTTGATTCATTGAGAAATTCCAGTAAGCTATCTGACCAAAATGAATGTGAGACACAACATTAATGTCCTATAGGGCTGGGGAAATGTAAGATAGAATGGTAACAGTAGGTTGCTGGGTTTTCTGTAAATGTCATTCCATATTTGGGGAAATAAGTAGTATTTGTTTGTTACTACTTCTATACATTAGCAGCTCAAAGGATGGCATGTGTCTTGGAAGATACAAGAAGAAATGAATGCTTCTATCCAGTAGGGGCATGATGACATTGGGGAGAGAATAAGGCAAAGATCTTAGGGACACACAACCATAACTGGTCCATAAGTGGTACAGGGTATTTTATCCAAAGCCAATTGAAATGAGCATGTTAGAAATGAAGATGTTCACTACTAATAATTTACTGATAATGTAAGTCTACAGACTCTCATCTAAACCTTTCTGGTCAACAGAAGTCTTTCAGAATTCAAAATTTTTTATTTAGAATATCTCTGAAGGGAAATGTAATGTGTAAATATTGACACAAATTATAAAATTATATAAATGAATACCAAATCAGACTGACTCCCATTATTGCTCTTGACAGATATTTTACCTACTAATAAATTAGGGAGAAAAAAATGGTTGAAATTTTCAAGGTGTTCTGAATTCATTTCTCAGAAGGGATTGTAGATATGAAGTTTGGATATCTCAACTAACTTAAAAAATAGGTGTTTAAAAGTTCACCTTTAAGAGTAAATTTTTAATAATGTGTGTTTTTTTCTTTTTGTTGGTTGTGGGGTTTGAACTCTGGTCCTGGGCACTGTCCCTGAGCTCTTCAGATCAAGGCTAGTGCCCTACCACTTGACCCACAACACCACTTCTGGTTTTCTGGTGGTTAATTGAAGGTAAGAGTCTTGTGGACTTTCCTACCTGAGCTGGCTTTGAACCAAGATCCTCAGAGCTCAGCTTCCTGAGAAGCTAGGATTACAGGCAGGAGCCACTGGTGCCGGCTAAAAAAATGCATTTCTTAAGTGAGACATGAGTTTAAAACTTTAAATGACTGCAGGATATTCTATTACTAAATAGGGTTTTCACACTGTAGTATCGTAAAAAAAAATTTTACCTGCTAGTTAAAATGTAAAATGTCTATAAGAAACAGCATAGCATTATGTTTAATTATATGCTATATGTATATAATATATATTTATAAAAAGGATTTCTTTTAAAAATGCTGTCTTCAATTAAACAAAGATAATATGATGAGTTAAACAATTGGGCCATGTAGAGATTAGGTTGCCAACAGGAAAGAAATGGATGTTAAACCTTTCTGGTGGCTTCCATAAAATGACCATCAGAGCTATTCAAACTACATATTTCCTAGTTCTGTGTAGCTGGAGGAAATGTCTTTGTCCTAATATATTCTACAAGAGTCCCAGGTTTTCCCATTGCTCAGTCTACCCATGCAGCTATCTGTGATCTCAGATATATAAGCTGTGGGTTTAACTTCTGTCAGAGACATAATAGTAGGGAACATAGTCTCTGGAACCATGAAGGCCCTGAATGGAAATCATTGCAATGGATATGACTAATGAACTTCAGTGACAAAACCACTAATGTCAGCAAAAATCATTAACCTTCACAGAAACTTTGTGAGTTAGGTAAAACTACCCCAATTTTCAGGTGGCAAAACTTTCCTTAGGACAAACAGTGTGTTAGCAGTGATTTCAAAGACTGATAAGTATAAATCTGAACCTTATTCTATTTTGCTACATTGCCTGAATTGTAGGAGAAACCCCCCCAAATTAAACACATACAAGATTATATGATCTTGGAAAGACTTTTTGGATGTTTGCTCTTCCATGTATTTCTTTTTTTTTTTTTTTTTTGGCCAGTCCTGGGCTTTGGACTCAGGGCCTGAGCACTTTCCCTGGCTTCTTCCCTCTCAACGCTAGTACTCTGCCACCTGAGCCACAGCGCCCCTTCTGGCCGCCATTTTCCATACATGTGGCGCTGGGGAATTGAACCAAGAGCTTCATGTGTAGGAGGTAAGCACTCTTGCCACTAGGCCATATTCCCGCCCTCCATATATTTCTTGTTGTAAAGAAACCTAGCTTAAGATCTTGAAATGATGAATAAGTAAATTTATCTTCTAGGAACTCAAAAGTTTATCAAATATACATCAGAAGAGCTTTACCTAAATTTTGATAATTTTAACAAGATTCATTCTTCTTTTGGAAATTCTTATTTGAAATCTGAGTGTCTTGAGAGCAAAGCCCTTGTTGATTTTATAATTGCATAATCATCTCAAAGGCCATATATAACATAAGTACTTTCCTAGTTAATTTAGCTTGGATTGTATATGGCAAAATGTATAGCTTTGAAAGTCAAAGGTAAGAAGATTCTAGCTGTCAAATTGACTGAACAATTCAAAAGCTATTAGCATTATGAGTAGAAAATATTATCTGAAAAAAACATTGCTACAGCAAGTTTAGACTGGAACATTAAAACCAATTGTCATCATGGGCATTGAATTAAATAAGGAGGCATGGTAATGGAGTTTCACTGTCCTTAGTCTGTAGGAAGTCCTCATTCCTAGGCCATGAACTCACAAGCATTAAATGCTATAGGACTGATGAAACTTCTTTGCAGAAAAGGTCACTGAGCAAAATAGGCTTGTAGTACATTGGCATATCTTATAACCCACTTCTTATTTTAGAAATGCTTACCATTCTTAATTTATCAAAATGCCATGGGAAGCAGATGCTCAAAGATTTGAGAATTACCCAAAGAATTCTATTCTAGAAGGGGAAATCCCAGGTGATCCCACCTTAATTATGAATATCAAGAGAGACTATGGAGACTGTCTTATTCCATTCTCCAGCAAAGCTGAGAAAAGCTCAAATGCCTGATCACTTTTCCAGGCAACTCTCTTCTTACTCTTTCAGGAGTCATGTGGGACAAGATTGAAACTGAACATGAACAATGACAGCTGAGGCTTGATCCTCAGATCTCAGACTCTTGAGTAGCTAGGATTATAGACTTGATTCTATATTTAACAACCTCCTCATAGCTAAGTTTCTGCATTGACACTTGAAGAAGGGTGAGAAACCTATAAAATAAGTAGAATTTTAAGGCTCATTTTCATCAGATTATTTACAATTAAAGACCTGTTTCTAACTTTTTAATTTTCTCTTTCTTAATAGGAAGAGGAAATGAGAAGCAAAACTTTAGTGTTGTACCATCTATATGTCCACTTTATGGATGTTCTTACAAATATTTTGAATGTAAATCTGGCAAGCTGATGAAATAATGGATTTTAAATTCTTTAGCAAATAATGATTTTTTGTTCTGTCTGTGTAGAGAAGTTGCGACCATATTGAAGTGTAAAAGTCTTAGAGAATTTAGGTCTTTATAGCCCTTATAATCAATATCCTTTATGGACACCAACATATTTACTGAAATACATAACATATAAAATAAAATTCTTTGCCTTGCTTTATACCCTGGAGTGTGATAAATTTTGGAGGCTGAAGAATAAGGCAGTCCTCTGGATTCTCAGAGGATTTGATTCAGAAACTGAAAGTCATTGGAATTTTAGCAGTCAGTCTTTTGCCCTTTAAAATGACCATTTGTTTTATAGAGCATATGATGTAAACTCCTCTGAAATGTTATTAATATGTTTTAACTATTTCCTATAATTATTTCAATAACTTAAAGGAAATAGTCCATTTTAAAAGATAACCTTTTTTGGTAATGAGCAATTTACAGCCAATGTGTAACACAGTAGGAAGTCCAGAGAGCAATCACCCAGTGCAATGATATAGTCAAGTTTCTCCAAAGTAACACATAAAAGGATTTCTTGGAAGCTAAACTCAGCAATAAAAGAACATAGGATTAGTCATACTGGATTGCGTGCTTCAGCTACTCTTTCTTAGGAGAGGAAGTGCCTAGTGTTCTATAGGAAAATAGGAAGGTCTCAGGAGGTTTTTCAGGATATATGCTACCAGTTGTATCCTTAACGGGAAAGGAACATTTGAGACATTTTTGGGTGGGGACAAATACAATGAATCATAAAGTCCTAATAATTGGCCTGTATTTTTCATAGCTCTAAACAGTAAGGCAAGGAATGAATCAAGTTTTCAATTATTTTTATATATAGGAATTAATCAATTTTATTTCAGAATCCTAGAATATACCTATCTATTTACATGATCGTCAAATTATCAAGCACAATGGCCTAGAAGGCAGTGTTTTATTCTCAGAGGCAGTGATAGCTTGGGCAGAACTATGGAATGAGTTGAACTGGATGTACTTTGAGTCTGTCTTAGAATTCAGCATTCAGTGGATTTCACATAGGCCCTGACAAGGGTCTTTTAGAAGCCACCGGTGAAGAGCTTGGTTCCCCCCTTGTTCCCCCCTGGTTCCCCCCCGCCCCCCGTTCTCACATGAAATTTAACAGTTTATTTTTCAAAGAATACTACCTAAATTAACACAGAAATGCAGTTTCCTTTTAATTGTTCTACTAGCTACAAAACTGTAGCTCATGAAAGAATATGCTTTATTAAAACTTTTGTTCTTCAGTATTTCTTTAATTAAAAATGTCTGAAAAAAATGTTTGTCACAATTCTTGTCTTGGAAATGGTAGGAGGTAGAAAAGATTTTCAATCCTCTCTACATTTGGATTTTGCTGGATCAAGTATCAAATTTAGAATTCATTTTTGATCATCTAGATACCCTTTAGTGCCTATCTCTCTGTGCTATTATCTAACACTCTTCCATCTACCTTTCTTCTGCCTCAACTGCACTGGGGTCGAGTGAAATATGTCCTATTCTTTTTTACATTGATTTCTTGCTGTGACTTTGCTGTATAATTTCTCACTTCATGTTGACTATGATCACTGTCCAAAACAGCTTAAGAAATGAAATACTCATTCTCAGTAATGTCTCCAATTACCTTAAAGCTTAATTTTTCTTTAATACCAAATGCAAATGAGTTTTATTTCAGTTTTGTTTTAAATAATTTAGTTTAAAACTGAGGTGTTTAAATTCAGGGATTTGTACTTGTAAGTATGTAGCAATTTACTTGAGCCAGCCTCATGCTCAAGTTCAGATTTATTTAACCACAACATTGTTTGGACTGTGTATTTTATTTTCTGTGGTTATATCTATGGAAAAATATCGGGCTGGGGATATAGCCTAGTGGCAAGAGTGCCTGCCTCGGATACACGAGGCCCTAGGTTCGATTCCCCAGCACCACATATACAAAAAACGGCCAGAAGCGGCGCTGTGGCTCAGTGGCAGAGTGCTAGCCTTGAGCGGGAAGAAGCCAGGGACGGTGCTCGGGCCCTGAGTCCAAGGCCCAGGACTGGCCAAAAAAAAAAAAAGTACATATGGAAAAATATCCACATGAAAAGAAAAATCAGGTTCTCAATCAGCTCTCACCAAAAACACAAATGTCAGATGATAATTCACAGTACCAAGTTTTAAAGCTGACAAGCATGACGTCGCTGATGGCTTCTAAAAATGAGTCCTAATGAGTGATGTAAAAGAAAATCAGGAAAAGCATGGCCAAAAATCTCAGCCTGAAAGTCAATACAAATTTCAGGAATCTTTTAGAGTCATATAAAACTCAAGTCTGTACAGATGAAAGGGACTTTCACAGAAATATTTCATAAAATTTCTTTTTTCAAAAGAACATAGTGCATTTTAACTAATTGCAATCCAATGAGAGTCAGATATGCTGAGAAATTAACTCATATACTCTGCTCCACCAAAGAACTGCTATCATGACCTCTCTAGTATCCTGGAGTCCAGGAGAGTCAGGGCCTGGTTCTGCCATTGTTACTAGGGTCAAGAACACTGATGCACCAGATGTGCACCTGTGAGAAACTGGCAGAGATTTGAAAGCTTTTCTTCAAATCATAGAACTTTAGAGATGAAAGGAATCTTAGATAAGAACCCAATGCCACCATTTTATATATGAAGAAACTAGAGCGAAGATTAAGCTGTTAACTCCTTAGTTGAGAATGTAAATAAAGTTTCATGTAACCTATTATAATTAGTATAAAATGAAGCCTTCCAAAGGAAACTTTCTTACAGAATACTGGTGTCTTGTCTTGGATTCTTTCAAAAATCAGAAGCTGACTTAAAATATTCTTAAGAGCTTATCAAGTAATGTCAGAGAATGAAGATGAAGCAAGGAAGATGGAAAAACAATTTAAAAAAAAACAAGATTTAAACTCGTCACCCCAGCTTGTACTGGGGATCCATAACTGAAGCTCAATCTCTTGTGAGATGTACTGGCACAATTATGTAATATACCCTAGAGAAAAACCTAGAAGGGCTGTAGCCATTGGCTTCCATTTGTCAACAGTGGATCAACAACATTAAATTGTTTCAAAATTCTAACCTACTGCACATTCCAGAGCATGGACCAGATTCTCCAATGTCACACAATGACCCCCCAACGAGTCCTGAGTTAAGGAGTAAGATGTTTAGAGCTTGAGCTTTTGGGGATGAGATTCCTTCGAAGAGAATCTTCAAAAAGTTGATACAAGACTGAAAAGATTATATAGAATTAGTAGTTCCAGAAAAATCAGATCAGGAGATTCTGAGAGACAGGGTTAAAAACAGTGAGAAGGCTTGAACTCTACTTCGGCCCTTTCCTCGCATTCTTCTAGCTTCCTGCATTAAATTGAGTAGATTCCTTGTTTCTAATGCTTCTCTCTTTCTCACTCTAGTCTCTATACATTCATGTCATACTTCTATTTCCTGGCAGGATATCTTTCTAAGCATTGGCTATCAAAGCTTCCAAGGTAGTTTTAGTACAAAAGATAAATTCTCTTGCCTCTCTCAGTCCCAATTTTAAGATTCTCAAGATTTTTACACGTCTGGATCAAGAAGGCCATGGGAAATGTGGGTGTAGTAGTGGGGAAAGCAGGTGTTAGAATAAAGAAATGTTGCATTGTAGTAAGTATGCAAATTAGGAGGTTCCTACTACATTAGCTCAGCATTTTTCCTTCTTGAGTGTTTTTTCAAGTAATACATGCACCTACAAGCAATAACACCAAATTAACACCATAGCGGATATTCTTCAGCCTGAGTCACCACTGAGACTATGGAAATGGGACCCAGGACAGACCTTCAGGAAGTTGAAAGTAACACTACAATGGGAGCCAAGTCTAATTTTTTTTTAGTTCATAATTCACTTCGATGTTACCTCTTGATAAACACCTAAAATAAAAATTATGAATATGTAGGTAATATAATATGAAGTAAATAAATTTTTAAAGATTTGCTTAATGCTTTTGTTAAAAATTGAATCACTACTGTTTTCTTCTGTCTTCCAGTTATATATTTATTTATAGGTTATTTGCTGCATAAAACAGAACTCCACTGGAGATGAAAGGAGGGAATTATTCCTTCTGATATGACAAACACGTTAGTGTATTTTCTCTTATCAGAAATGCAAAGTCAAGTGGCAATTTCATCACCTTCTCCCCAAACAATATCTAATTCATCCCCAAACAATAGCTAAGATTCTTTGAACACTCTCTCTGTGCCAGACCATGTGCTTATGTTCTACCTATCTTCTACTCAGTCCTCAGAACCACTCAAAGAGAATTACCTCTGCTCTCTACCCACTTCTCCAGTTGAAGAAATACACGTAAAGAGAAATTATTTGGTTTTAGCAGCCAAGTGAATGACCTGAAATTTAATCCCAGGCAATCTTAGTCACAGAGCCTGATTTTCTGACTCATTTAATAGACTAACTTCATGATAATTTATGAAATTAATGTCAAAAAACACTTCTGAACCACACCATGGAAAAGGAAAAAATGTCCTCCAGATGAGCTTTTGATTGCAGACATATTTTTGTTTTGCCTGAGTTATCCTGACCTCTGCATTTACAATGATATTTATATAAAATTGACATCTGTTACAAATGTCAAGTTGGCATATGCCCTTTCCAGATCTATTGTGGTAATATCATTCACAATTTTTTGCAGTGATGAGTATTTGGAGGCATACTTTTGAGAAAACATACAAAAACAATTAAAATAAACAATAGAAAGTTTGATCATTAGCAACCAGGGAAGTACATGGGAGATTAATAATACTTTCTACCTGACTATAAGGTAGACATGAGAAACTTATTCAAATCTTATTGATGCTATTTATATTCTTATAAAAATCTTCCCTCTACTGTGTTAGATATATGTTAGATATTTCACAGTCTTGAGATAAAATTCAAGCACTGTATAATAATTTGAGATTTAGGCTCAAGAGATGTTCTGAGAACAACAGCATAAGCTTACTGAAAAAAAATTACTGTGACTTACTTTACTTTCATTAGTTACTAAATATCAACACACACACACACACACACACACACACACACACACACACCACATGCACATAGGCAGGATTTTCTTTTTCCTTCAAATTTCCATTGCAATCTCTGTTCCCTTGAAATACATGGACTCTATTGGAAGAATTTTATTGCATGTATAAGAGCCACCCATCATATTGTCTTCTGAGTATGTATCACTTTTGCATTGCTTCACCTTTTGTCCTTTGTCTCACCATTTTGATGTTCCCCTCCTTTCAGGGATCATTTCTATACTTTGTTCCTATAGTGTTTATTATTTATTAATTTATTTTTTGGATTTTTATTTTTAATTTAATTTTTCTTGTCAAGGTGATGTTCAGAGGGGTTACAGGTACATACATGAGGTAGTGAGTATATTTCTTGTCAAACTTGTTACCTCCTCCCACATTTATCTTCCACTTTTCCTCCTCTCCAATTCCCCCAACAATATGTTAGAAATTAACAGTACAACTTGGAGATGGGGGGAGAGGGAAAGTGGGAAAAATGAGGGAGAGGTAACAAGTTTGACAAGAAAAGTACCCTACCTTATGTGTGTAACTATAACCCCTCTGTACATCACCTTCACAATAAAATTAAATTTAAAAAACAGAGCCACCGCCTGGGAATATGGCCTAGTGGCAAGAGTGCTTGCCACATATACATGAAGCCCTGGGTTCTATTCCCCTGCACCACATATGCAGAAAACGGCCAGAAGTGGCACTGTGGCTCAAGTGGCAGAGTGCTAGTCTTGAGCAAAAAGAAGCCAGAGGAAGTGCTCAGGTCCTGAGTTTAAGCTCCAGGACTGGCAAAAAAAAAAAAAAAAAAACAAAAACAGAGCCACCCATCCCTCTTGAGCAGCTGGTGTCAGGATGTAGCTGTGTTGGAGAGTGTGCTACATCAGATTGCGTGCTCGCTTTTGTCATACAAGTTTCATGGGAAGACAAAATTTATCAAGAAGATAAATAACTATAACATTAACCACATACTGAGTTACAAATTAGTCATGTGTATAAGTGCTATCGCCAGCTACAGATGTGCCAGTGTCTGGGAACTGGTGGAAATGATTAGGTATTGGGATGCAATGAGTAATAGGGTGAGCAGGGTGGACTTTAGATTCCTAACTGCTAAGGTTGTCCTAATTATATGAATATTTTCCTCCAGAAAATGTTGCCTTGATTTTAAATACTCTCTGGAACCCAGTCATTTTTTTAAATGCTATGGGTGCCAAATTTGGCATGATTACAGTTGAAATGAAAGTGTTTGATTTGAAAAGAAGATTTTATTTTTGGTTACAAAGTGGGAGCAACTTATTACAGGTTGTTCTTTGTGACATAGCTCTGTAGGAACAAAGAGAGAAAGCTCTAAGTGTCTACTGAAACAAAAATATCCTTTACTGGTGAGGACTTAAGCAGTTGAGTAGCAAATTGTGTAGTTCACTTTTCATAGGCTAGGAAATAGGGAACTAACTAATGGAAAACTTGTGAAATGTCAGTTTATTCTAGAAACTGAGTGTTACATCAATGTCTAGCAATGATATTAATTAGAATGTATTGGATAATACATTGTAATTGGGTACTGTATTGTTTCTATGTTTGCAACTGATCCCATACGAACCCTTGAATATTGCTTTTCATATAGCATGTAGGGGAATTGGGAGCAAGGGGGTAGATTAAGGTTCAGTTCAGATAATGTCCAGGTACAATGAAGAAATTGCTCATTTATAATTCTATAAAACAATACAGACAAAAGACTATATACACACCTGATTAATGCTGCTATCATGTTTAAAAGCAACCAAACTACTAAAAAAGTAGAAGCTAATGTTGTTCTAATTGCATAGGCCAGCTAAGAATGGTGAGATATCTATATCTATGGGATCCTCACATCTTTTGGCTCTTCTGTAATTTGCAAAAGTGACCTTTGAGTTGTTAGTTTATTAACAATATTACTCAAGTAAGTAAAAGCCAAATCCAAGTAAAGCAACTTGCTTTCAGGTGGTAAATGACCCAGAGCTTACATACATAAATTCTACTCACATGCTTGGGAATTTTCTAATTAAGAAATTATAAGAGCTTAGATATGTGCCTGGCACTTTACCTACTTAAAAAGATCAGCTGTTGTTGTGGTTATTGCCAATATTGTTTTACTTGTTTCTATTTCTCAGAGAATTGGGTTTAAGCGATCCAAGGTATTATTTAAGACTCAACAACTTGATGTCCCCTTGCATACCTGCTCCTGCTATTTTATGCATTGGTTCCTTTAACTGTTTATCTTAGAAACCTTGTGGTCTTTCTGGATTTCTATTTATTCCTCTTGAATTCTCATCCACCAGTAAATACTGTCTCTTTTATTATATCCAAACTTAAATCACTGTAGACTAATTACTATCTCTATTACTACTGTCTTGATTCAAGTCTACCACTGTCTCTCATTCCACCTCTCATTCATCTCAAAGCACATTTCAACCATGAACAGTAAAGCTAAGAGGTTACGTTACTTTAATTAAGGCTATCAACTTCAAATCAAAATCAGGCTACTTTTCAAAAATAGGATATTATGTTGCTGACTTTATAGTATTCCATTGTTTCCTCAGAAAACTATTCTGTAGACACATTCACTCTGATCAAGGTTTTTACTTCATGACCATCAATGACCATCACCTTTTGTGTTAATAAGTTCCTTTAAAAATTAGAATATTTATTATAAGAATTGTAGCTATTTATACTCATTGGTGGAAATAAGCATGGCATTGAAAATTTCACTGATGTAATATGGAATTTAATTGGTTGGGAGAGACAGGATGAGGGAATAATGGTTTGGTGGGGCATAGTATAAGGGTGATAGATATTGTATGGCTCTGACACACTTCAAGGAAAAAATGGAGCCACTAGTCAGTAGGTGAAGTAGGAGGTAGGAAAAGATTTAGGGAAGAAAAGAAAATTACTTTCTGTCCTGTAGTTAGTTCAGGTCACCTTTGAGACATGTCTCTTTGTGCTCACAGGAAATCTGCTCAGGTAAAGTATTTCCTCAACTTCTCAACTTGAGAATCATTGAAATAGCTAACTGATTTTTATTATTTTCTGTCTATAATGAGAAATAGGTACTTTTTTCTTAATTTCTGTTTTCAACAATGATGTGATATTGTTGGTTATTCCTAGAAAATGTGCTCTCATTAAGCAGCACAGTAGGACTGGAGAGAAATTTGCTTCTGGATCATGAAAATGAATTAACATAAGAATTTAAGGAAGGTTTTAAACCCCATGAGAATAATTTTGGCTGGGCTTGAATTATCATGGTTCAACCAGAAAGGTTGCTATAGATTATATAAACCTGTATCAACTAATTGCAAGGTGTCTGCTTTAAAAAAATGTTTATTTATTTGCTTTGAATTGTTTGTATGTTTAGGACATTATACCTAGTTTGAAAAAAACTAAAATAGGTTGTTTAAGAAATAAAAGCAAGGGCTGGGGATATGGCCTAGTGGCAAGAGTGTTTGCCTCGTATACATGAGGCCCTAGGTTCGATTCCCCAGCACCACATATACAGAAAATGGCTAGAAGTGGCGCTGTGGCTCAAGTGGCAGAGTGCTAGCCTTGAGCAAGAAGAAGCCAGGGAAGTGCTCAGGCTCTGAGTCCAAGCCCCAGGACTGGCCAAAAAAAAAAAAAAAAGCAAATAGATTTCATTTGTTTATTGAAACAATTGTCTTGACATGATGACATTTTCACTTCTTTTTTCATTGTCTTATTATGTCATTACTACCTACCAACTCCTTATTGCATGTGTGGAAAGGTAAATGTTAAGTTTGGGTTGGCTATAAAACCAGGATTTTGTGCCTCTCTCTCTCTCTCTCTCCCCCTCTTTCTCTCTCTCCTGCCTCTCTATGTGAGTTTCAGTTTCTATGTATCCATGTCTCTATCTGTCTGTCTGTCTGTCTGTCTGTCTAAGTATACATCCTTTAAGTGAGAAATAGAATTAGAAATAGAACTATAAAATCCTCATGCTCAGGTGAAGAGTCTCATAGCTCATCACTCTATATCTCAATTAACCCCCAAAGACACAGGGATCTTGGAGATCCTGGAATTCTCTCTTTCATATTACCTCTTCCTGACTTTGTGTTCAGGTTCCTATATGCAGCGCTCTTGTTTCAGAAACAAATCATTTTCCATTATAATTTGGAAATACTCAGGTCCCTAAAAGAACCTGAGATTTCAGCTATTCAGCAAAATCTTTATTTGCAAAGCACAAGCCTGCTAGCCTGTGAGATTGCAGTTGCTATTCATATGAATGTTGGCAACATTTCATTGTGGGGGTCAATTATGGTCATTTAGCATGATGACATAATAACAACTGCAAAAATGTGAAAGCTAAAGTGGGGTTATTCTTACTGTTTGTAAAGTCTGTGTCCCAGATGTTCCTGCCAGGAGGGAGAAAAGCTGGAATGCAGAGATAGCTGACAACAGTGCTAACCATTCAAATCACCACCAGATTGAACAATTTGTTAGACAGGGAAGTAACAAGAGGCTATCACCAGCATTAGAGTCTGGCCCTGCTTCCCTCACCTTGAACTGCAAGCCTTTTTCCTTTTCAGTATGCCATATAGAAACACACTGCACCCTGGCCCTAACATGAAAGCAAAAGAAATACAGGCAGTGCATTTGCTGGGAGAGATGGGCCAACAGTCAATGTCATTCTCTGATATACAGCCAAGGAGGAATTTATTTTCAACTAGCAGAGGATTGGGGCCCTCATAAAACTATATAGCTTCAACCCAATGAAATAAGGTTAGTAAAATATATAAACTCTGATACAGCACTGTGAAGTATGCCTCTAGTCACCTGCAATTCACCAATGGCTTTATGATAGATATTCCTGGCACCTGGGTCTTTACTTGTCAACTGTAACTGGTGTGTGCCTTTCAACAGCGAAGTTAGTCCTCCTCCCATCCCCAGCCCTCTCTCCTTTCCCAACTAGGTGGAACTTGTACATGAGAAGAGTTGTGAGCTTGCTGATTGTGGAGAGCCTTCCCAGATCCCACAGATCTCATGAATGATAAGGGACAGATAGCAAGCACCAGTGTGAAACAAAAGCACAGTATTTGTCGAGTAAAAAAATACAGTAGCAGTTGAATAGACAAAAAGGTAATAAAAATGGAGCTCTTAAAAAAATCAGCTCTGATAATGCCTAGATTTTTTTAAATGAGAGGAAAAATCACAGTAGGCAGATTTTTTTTCACTTCATAGCTCTGTCAGTATGATGTTGAACAAGTGCCATTAATCAAGAGCAGTGTTATTCATTAGGCACAGTGTATGTACTTGAATTGTTACTTTAGTATCATTGTTCAAAGCCCTTAGAACAGCCTTAAGAAGAAGGGGGGAAATTTACAGCTATAGTTTACAACCAGGATTGTGAAGGAACTTTCCTACTATTCACCTAAATGTTCAACATGGTAATAATAGTAATACTACCTGTATTTATACAGTGATTGTCTCCAAAGAAACAAAGTACTCAACAGTAGTATATTCATTGACAAAAACATTCTTTTTGAAGAAAGCTAGAGGGAGGTATTATTATCCTCCTTGCTATCAGGCTAATAATATGGGTATTTGGGTTATTTTTTTTTGTATTTATGGTTATCTCTGATGAATGCTGCCAGGGAGACAATAGACAGAAGGGAAATTGGGGAATTGGCACATGTGTGGTATTGGGAATGAAGAGTTTTTGTATTGTCTTTGGAAGAATAAGTTAATATGACTTCATTGCTGAGTATAGTAGTTGTGAAAGATTTGGATAAATAATATGGTTAAACTAGTTTGTCTTGACATCAGAAATTAATTTCAACATATTGCTGAAATATGGGTATGAAGGCATATCCAGAGAGGCTTAACCTTACAGACTGTCTGCTGAGAGGAGAAAGGAGCTTCAAGCTCTCAGGGAAGTTTTCTGACATTCCAAAGCTAAGATGCAGTCTGACTGGCTGGTTCCTGCACCTGATTCAATCAGCTGTCAGAAATTTTTTGGGTTTTGTTTTCGGTTTTTTTTCATTCCTGGATACATAGTCTCTAAGGGAGGAAATATCTCAGGAATACTCCACTCAAGAAACTTTTAGAGCATAAAGGATCAGACCTCATACACAAAATCTCCTTTCATGTATTACTGGAGGGCCTGACTCATTAATGAATCTAATACCTTTCGTAGGGAGTTCAGGCCATTGGAGAACATTTCATGATGTATCTTGTTTTGTATTCCATTGACTTATTTTCCTTTATTGAAGTTCTTTTGGTTTTCTATATTTGGATGCCTTGAAAATCAGTGGGTTTGGTTTTTGTAAGTAGAAACGCGTAAGGAAAAAAAAAAAACTCAAAGCAAATTGACCCATCTTTGTGAATGATTTCCACCTAGTGAGACAAAGGAAAATTCCAACACTTGTCACTATCCAGGCTGACATAAACACCAGAAAAAAATGTACTTGTGCAATGTGCAATATTGCTCCCAAAATTCTGGTCTCCTGCTACAAAAAAAAGAGAAGCTACATTTTAATTCTGTTTTTTCTCACAGATCCTGTTATTACTGAAGAATTCATCATTCAGATCTGTTTAGCAAAATGCAAAAATGGAGATAGATGCCCAGTGCAGAAAAACTATAGCATTCATAATAAAATATAAGCCATAAGTACTTCTCTAGTAGAATGGACCTGTTAAAGTTGACCTTAATAATTTTCCTATGGGAACTAGAAATAGGTCAAGAAACTTAAGAGTCAAATGCATTTCTGAGCTTTTTATGTCTTTAGCTAGGTTACTTGAGTTCTTAGTTTTTTTAAGGTTATTTTAGTTCTCTAGTTTTTTTATACATATAAATTTAATTTTAACAATAACTACCATGTAGGTTGCTACAACAATGAAATGAAATGATTTACATAAAATATCAGGAATTTGGTTACAGAAACCATATTTAAGGATGGATTTGCACTATCACACCTTAACTACCATCCTCAGACAATCCAGTGAGTATAAGATAATATTCAAGCTCAGTGTACATTTTGCTTGCTATTTCTCAAATGTTGAAGTATAGTCCTTAGACTTTAAGTAGTTTGCAATGAATTTAGATGACCCTGTACCTTCTGTTACTAAAATAACGGAAATGTCTCATAAGGTTGCTTCAACATGAAACCCATCAGCATGAAAGCGAATGATGGAAAGATAAAAAAAACTGAACAAGTGATACAGGGGATTTTCTGTGTATTTCCATTTTAGTTCTACTTGTGTGGGAGGGGGGCGGCGATGGAGACAGAAGAAGATGGAAGAGGGAAAAGAAGAGAAAAAAAGGGAAATGGGTACAGAAAGAGACTGACACACATACACTGAAAATGACACACAGAGAGAGACAGACTTACAGACAGACAGACAGACACACAGAGACAGAGAATTCATTGTTGGAAAAATACAAAAATAACCCATAGTTTCTATTGAAAGGGGCTGCCACCATGGTTGAGGGAGGTAGCTGCATTGTGAGTGGCTTCAACTGGTTGCAAGTGTTAACTAGCAGTGAGTAATTACAAAGCTTCTCCTAGTAGACTTACTGCAAGTGGAATAAAGCCTTTTGTGTGATGAAGAAATACAATTCTTGTTGGAAATCATGATATTTAGGAAAAATTCTAAACGAAACACATAGAGGGTGTTAATGAAGTGATGTTATGTGCTGTCCACATTTCTACTAGAAATGCACCCAACTCTTTACACTTCTTCTTAGTTTGATTCTTCCTCTATTCTCCCATTTGCCCCTCTTCACTGATCTTCTGACTGCTCATGGCCTACAATGTCATTGTTGGTTTTAATTTCCTCTGTGACACTAGGTGATGTAATAGAAGCAATACACCTATGAAGGGATCACACTGGAGTTAAAGGACTTCTCGAAATCTTAAAGGAGGGACAAAACAAAAAGGACATTGATGAGTCTCAGTTAAATGCAAATATCAAAAAAACAAGGTGTGCCTCTAGTCAGCCAGGAAAATGGTCCAGCTCTCTGGAATCAATTATTAAATATTTCTCACTTCAGGAAAACAGCCCTAATTTTGGGACAAATTCTCCAAACTAAGTAGTCCATAAGACAGAAATATAAATATGACTCATAAACATCTGAGCCCCTTTTCTAATTTCTATGGAACTGTAAAATCTTCAAGCTTTTTGTTTGCTTGTTTTGTTTTGTTTGCTAAAACTGAGGCTTGAACTCATGACCTGAGCACTGTCTCTGGCTTCTTTTTGCTCAAGGCTAGGACTCTACCATTTGAGCCACAGTGCCACTTCCGGCTTTTTCTGGTTATGTGTTGCTGAGTCAAACCCAGGGCTTCATGCATGCTACACAAGCACTCTACCACTAGGCCACATTCCCAGACTGGAACTGTAAAATCTTATATGACCAGATAACATAGGGGTAAGAAGGAAGGAAAAGAAGAAAAAGCCCACATATCTACATACTATGAAATTCAAATAGCCTTTACCTTAAAAAAAGACTGAGGTATATAAAGTTGCTAACAATAAATTTGAACTGAATAAAAATATAAGAACCAGAAGACAGTGAAACCACTATAGAAGTATATGATTGTATATACCATACAATGTATCTGAATTGTAATTATCACATTTTAACTTTGCCTTTCTCTCTACTGTGTTAGTTTGGATTTAATCTATGTTACATAGCATCATTATTAATTCCTTGTCATATTTCCATTCCCAGATGGATTTAAACTCCTTTTTGTTAGAGATTGTGTTTTATTCTTGTTATCCCCTAAAAATGTCCCATACAACGTAGATTCTAAATAATAGTAACACAGGTATCATCCATGTCATTATTACACTAACTCAAATTTATATGATACATCAGTTCTGTCAGAATGAGACTCATACCAGTATCATTTGACTACCAAGTGGAGGAAGGTTGAGCATTATATAACAGGAATGAAGAAGACAAGAAATGAGGCCACTTTGATGAAATGTTAGCCTCTGAAACACTCAAGAGCAAAGTGAGAGTAAATGCCGTTGAGGATTGTCCTGAATATCAAGGCAGGTAGTTAGTCTCTGAGGAGAAGACCAAACTGTTCTGTTGGGTAAAGCTGGAAATATGACCACATGGTCAAGATGCTTAAAGTTATGATTGGACCTGGAAACACAGAGGAAAGAATTTTCAGTGGGACAAAAAGTACAAGACATGTTTGATTAATGAAAAGAAATGGCACAATATATAAGGAAGTGATAGGCAATGTTTTTGGTTTTGTTTTTTTAATCTGAAACTAGGCCTTGAAATTTCTATCTGATGCTTTCACTCATTGCCTGGAGTACTACCATCTGAACCATACCTCGAACCCTGGTAGTTTTTTCTCTTTTTTATAGTGGGCCAGGGCAATATTTTGCACATAGTGGATACTAATAAACATATTGCCAAATATGTGTATAAATGAGTTTGTAGGTGAATTGTATACATAAATTCAAATAATTTTAAGGCAATAAAGTATAAATAAAATTCATGTTAGTCATGCAACAAAGAATAAACAAAAAGAAATAAGAGCTACCTAAAACTATGAACATCTTTATATATATTTAAAATACTATATGTATCAAAGTTGTATCTATTACCCATGAAATATTTTTTATATTTTACTGAAGTAGTAGTTTCAGCATAACTTAGCCTATGATCATAAATACCATTAATGATTTTTATGAAATGGCTATTTAACTTCAACACATACACTGTGTCATAGAGGACTTCAAATAAGACATATCTTTCTCTAGGGGATTATAACATTACTAAGGAAGAACACTTTTTACTTTTTCAACTTAATGTATGTCCGTGGCTCATCAACCATTTTAATATCCCAAAGGCCAAAGATACTGTGCACATTGATATTCAGGGTCTGATATTTATATATTGTAATGTGCTGGAATCCATATTACTTTCGGTAACACCACCTAGTTCTAAAGGGCAAAGTACATAGAATTCCAAATAAGTTCATCTGTTTTTCTTTCCTTCATCTTCGTTCCTAAAGGAAGAAATGGAGATTTTCAATATTCTGAAGAGTCTTGGAATGAAGACAATGCAGTGCTCTTTTATTCAATGCTGCTTACACTAACACTTTGATGTTAAGGATTCATATTTCATTATTTCAATAATTATTTCTTAATTTTAAATGAATCCTTCATTTATCCTAATCAGCAGCAACAGTGATCATTAGGGACTGATTGAAAGTGATGTAGAATCTTGATTTTTTTTTCATTACTTTTACATAATCATAGTTTTTTCATGTGAAAGAATCCTTAAAGATTATTTTTTCCCAGTAATCCCTGATGCTGGTCTATAGAATCGTTACCACAAAAAAATCAAAAACTCATAGAACATAAAAATCTAAAATTTCCTGAGATTCACTTGTGTTGGAATTATGGACAAGATTCTGAGGATGAAGTCCAGGTAGCTCTGATCAAGTGCTGGACTGGGAAACCGGTGGATCGAATTGACTTACCATTAGGGCAAGTGGCACTCAGAGGATGCAACTGCCTTCTACCACTGGGTAGTTGATGTGAGAGTTAGAAATAAAATCTGAATTTGGTTTTTTTCTTAAGTCTAGTGTTCTTTGCTACATAGCTTCATTGCTTCACATGAGAAATAATTTATTACTTGTGAGGTATTTCTTAGTTCTAGGCAAACTATAGCAAGGTCAGTTCAAATCTATTAAAATACAGATAGAATCTGTGCAAAACCAGTTTATAAACTCTTTGGGGGAAAATCACTCAATTATAATCCAAGTGGCTTGCCTAGATTGATCTCTGATTCTATTTTGCCAATTTTTATTCTGAAGGTTTTGCCATAAACTCCATCCATCTTCAAAGGATCACTATTCTCTTTATTGAGGACCATTCAAGAACATATTCTACAAATTTTGGGTTTCCAAAAATATTTTGAGTTATGATAGACCATTGAAACTTAAAGATTTCCACTCTATGAAATACTATTTAGAAAATACCCTGAGGCACTTAAAACACTGAATTCTAAAAAAAATTACCAAACAACACTGCCTAGAAGCATTTTTAGGTTTATTCCACTGTTTTTTTAATTTCAAAAAACACTGTAATAAATAACTTATTATATACATCTATACTATTGGTCTATATAAAAAATTAAAATGTTCTATTCAAAGTTGACACATTATGAATGAGAAAATTTAAGAGGTTGGGAGATGGATGGTGTTCATAGACTATAATAATTTTATGAAAATAATATTAAAATGAATTTGCAAGCCAAATTTATTTGTAAATTTCATCCCCAGCAGAATTCCAGGGAATTCTGAAAGAGAAAATAATAATCTGATTCTAAAATATATGTTAATGTATGTTTTTCTGAAACCTGGCACCGGTCCATCTGGAACTTCCCCAATAAATCCATCTTTTTATTTGAAAAAAATAAATAAAATATATGTTAAGTCCAAGGGACTTAAATCAGCCAAAACCAAGTTTGATCACAGAATTTTTATTATTATAAATCATATAAGAAATTTAATAGCAATATAAAGATAGACAGATAAACCAAAGATACAGAATCAAAGATTAAAAAATAGATTCAATTATCTATTAATTGATTTTCAACAAAGGTACCTAGGTGAGTTCACTTGGGAAATAAAATCAACAAGCTATGCTAGAACAAATAAATATTCAGATGTAAAATATTATCTAGAATATTACTTCATATAAGAGACAAATTAATTAAAAGTGGATTAGATAATTAAAAATCAAATATACAAACATATCAAAGAAAATATAAGCAATCTGTGAATGGACTTGATGATAATTTTTTATATAGGGCAGGCACTCAAAGTATGCAACATGACAGATGAAATTTTGGAATGAGGTTATAGCTCAGTGGTATAAGACTTGGCTTGCTTGTACAGATCTTGAGTTCAATCCCTAACACTAAAAAAGTAAATCAACCAATCAACAACAACAAAAAACCATAGAAAGAAAATTTTCAAACCTTCTTCTCTTGTTAATTTAAGTTTCTAATACACAAAACATTCAATTTTATTTAGAAAAGTGGCAAGAGAACTTTTTAGGATGATAGAGATATTATATATTTTAATTTTAGTAAGGGTTGCATGATGGACAAAATGAAAACAAACAAGCAAGTAAAAATATACAGGATTTCAAAAAAGGTACTGAAACTTTATAGTAAATAATTTGTGTTCAAGGACATCTGTGCAGTCCCAGATTGATTCACTACTGTTATTAATAATTATAATGAAGATCACTGTTGTAAAATATATTTCTTTTAATGAGTTTATGCTTAAGTCATGCTTAATGAAGTAATGCTTCTCAGGCAAAGCAACAAAAAATGAAAACAGCAGTTAAGGGGTTAAAATGAACAAAAAACAGTCACTGTAAACCGGTTGCCTGACCCATATTAAAATGGTCTGCTTATAAAGTGACAAAAAAAAGAAAATGAAAATGTTGATCACATATAAGAGGAAATATTTACAAAATACATCAGATTTTTTATATAGCATAAATAAACAAGTATTACAACACAAAACAAACACACCCCAAGGGGCATAAGAGGGACAAACAAAATATAGGAAGGCATTTCACTGAAAATCGTCACCTGAGAAGTATGAATTCTAATTACAAAATACTCTATATATCTTTACTATAATAAGTAGAAATAAATTTATTTATAATAGCTAAACAATTTTTACCACAATATTGGTATACATATATGGAAATGGGAACTTTTATACATTGCTGATGATAACACAATGTTGCAGTATCTTGCAAATGCAATTTTCAGTCTTTAACAACATAAAATATAACACCTATTCCTAGCCTACAAGTGAGTAATCCTACTCCTAAATATTTCCACAAATAACTTAATGAGGGTCATGGAAAGCTACTACAGGCTACAGAAAATTTGTGTTCAAGTTCTAGAGACATATTTAGTCATTAAAATTTGTTGCAGTCTTACATTGAGGTCTTCGATCTATTTGGAATTGATTCTGGTGCAGGGTGATATATAAGGATCTAACTTCAGTTTTCTACACATGTCTAGTCAATTTGCCAGCATCATTTGTTGAAGAGGCTGTCTTTCTTCCATGCTGTGATTTTGGCTCCCTTATCATAGATTAGGTGGTCATAGGTCTGTAACTTCATTTCTGGGTCTTCAAATCTAGTTCATTAGTCCTCATGCCTGTTCATGTGCCAGTAAACGGATAGATCAAGAAAATGCAGTATATATACACAACGCAATTTTATGCTTCCATCAGAAAGAACGACATTACCCCATTCATAAGGAAATGGACAGGTTTGGAAAAATTGTATTAAGCAAAGCAAGCCAGACCCAAAGAAACATAGGCTTCCTGGTATGCCTCATTTGTAATAACTACAATATGTATAGGATATTCTTACCAGAGGGTCTCAATGACTCCATAGCAATGTTCAGTTGACCATATAAATTGATGCTTATCAAAACGAACTCCAAGAAATGGAAATGAGAGGTCTTTGTTGTTTTAATTGTATTACTTGCAGTTATTTCTTTTTTCTTTCTTTTTTTCCTTTGATTTATTCTGTGTTGTCACTTTTTTTTATTTCTGTAAACTTTGTATATAAGTTTATCTTATTTGAGGAAGGGTAGGACAAAGGGAAAAGCAATGCAACAGTGACACTCACTAGACACTATGTTGGAGATGAATTTTACAACTTGAGGAGGAGGAGAGCTAGGAAGGGGAAAAGTGGGAGAAAATGAGGGAGGGAGTAACACTGTTCAAAAAGAAATGTAGTCATTACCTGACTTATATAACTGTAATCCATCTATACATCAACTTTACAATAAATTTTTTAAATGTGAAAATAAAAAAATTGTTGCTGTACATACCTAGAAAATGTGATATTTGTATTATGCTCCATTTTAAAAAGTAAATTAAATTTCAAATCAAACAATTGGGAAAATTATTTATGCTATGTTTAAGGTAATCAACCATTCATATGAATAAGAATATAAGTGAAAGCAACATTTTAATAGAAAAGCGCAAGTATTGTGAATATACAGTAGAGACAATGTTATAAAACAAGCGATCAATCTCAATAGTTTCCAGGCTAGATTTACCTCCCCTGGTGCGGGGATGCTAAGCTTACTCCCTTATCAGTGCTCCCCTTTTTCACCCTCTCCTCTGGGCACCCGACCAGCGGGCAGCCAAGGTGGAGCAAAGGGACATGGGCTAGCCTAAGGTGCACGTGGCCGAACGAGATCCCCTTTTCCTCCCTCCTTACCCACCAAGGAAGCCAGGCGCGGACGGATCTTGGAGATGCTTCAGAGAGCAATCCAATTTAATCGGGAGGGGCTCACAGTAATATAATAGTGATGACGAGGATTGAGCATGAGCTGGCGATAGGCTGGCGAGCTTGTCCATCCAAGAACAGCTCCCAAGGACCTCCCTCATGCGCTAATGTCACTTCCCATAGTACCGCCCTCTGGGCAAAGCCTGAGAAAGGAGAACACACATGCTCGCTGGCACAAGGTGGGGGATGGTCTCAAAGCTACCCCTTCTGGTTCTGGACCCAGAAGGAGATAGGTGTGGCTCACTTCCACACTGCCCCAGGGCTCTCCTCGCCCTTCCCCCCTTAAGGCCAAGATGAATCCCCAACAAATAGTAATCAAATAAAACCAATTAATAGATCAGATTTCTTACACTGATGAGGGTTTAAAAGACAAAAGCAACTATTCAGATTGATTTAAAAAATCATCCCGCAAAGGACTCTTGTCTCAACTGTATTTGGAATTTAAAATACTATACCCTGCCTGAGTAATGCTTCATAAATCAATATAAAAAAGTCTAAACATATTTCTGACATATCCTAAGAACTTCCTTTCTGCAAGTTCATTCTAAGAAAAATCTATATAAATGTGCAATAAGCTTAAGTACATTTATGTTAAGTGTGTTATTGCTTTTAATCATAAAGTATTACAAATAATAGAAATCATCAAGAATACAAAATAATTTTAATTTTATGTCTATGTGATGGAACCGAAGAAAGTAAAAGCGTAGGATCAATAGATAGATTTTTTGAAACATGAATATATGTATATATATACACACATATATGGCTCTAGTTCTGTGAAAGACACACTAAGTTCAGCATAAGTAGCTTCCCACCATAGATTTTATTTATTTTTTATTTATTTATTTTGCCAGTCCTGGGGCTTGAACTCAGGACCTGAGCACTGTCCCTGGTTTCTTTTTGCTCAAGGCTAGCACTCTGCCACTTGCACCACAGAACCATTTCTGGCCATTTTGTATATATGTGGTGCTGGGGAAATTGAGCCCAGGGGTTCATGTATAGGAGGCAAACACTCTTGCCACTAGGCCATATTCCGAGCACATCCTACCATAGAATTTAAAAAGGCTAGCAAAAACTATTTCTGGGCTATAAGACTCTTACTAGCCTTTATTTTCTGGGTTCTATTGCTATATATTAAACTATATTTGCTACACATATGCCACTTTCATAGTGAAAAAAAAGAAAATTTAATTGGTGCTCATCTTCCTCAGCTGTATTGTGATAGGAAAGAGCTCCAATAATAACTTTCTGTATCTCTGTTAAAATTCTCTAGCCAATCATGGGCTTGAAATCCATAGAGTAGATAATATACTATGTGTACTTGGATATTTTCTATGGCAATTTTTTTTTTTTTCCAGTCCTGGGGTTTGGACTCAAGGCCTGAGCCCTGTCCCTGGCTTCTTTTTGCTCAAGGCTAGCACTCTGCCACTTGAGCCACAGCACCACTTCCTGCTTTTTCTGTTTATGTGGTGCTGAGGAATTGAACCAAGGGCTTTGTGCATGTTAGACAAGCACTCTAAGGGTAGGCCACATTCTCAGCCCTTGGATATTTTCTATCAAAATTGAAAGTGGCTTTAACAAAATTCTTTCCCAGTGATTTTACTCTTGGATTTTCTTCTTCCTGGAGAAAAAAACTCGGACATAAACAAGATGTGGGCAACATTTTCCTTTTGATTTTAAAACTTAAGTTTCCTTTTTGTTCTCTACTTCAGATGTTTTAACCTAGAAAGATCATCCTGTCATTGAACTCGTCGTAGGTTGCAGACAGTCTAGTTCCCAAGAATAATGACAATACAAATCCACTACAATAAGTACTCCTATAGTAAAAAAAAAAAAAAAAAAATTCCAAGAGAATACATGAACTATCATTCCGTGTATGGATTTATTCACATTGTTCTTCTGAAAAAAAGTACTATCCAGTGAAAAACAAAATTTCTGTGAAATACTCGTCTACATTGAAAGACTAAGAAGTATTTTTCTAATTATTTGTTCTTGCCCATTTTGTCTTATTGACATATTAATTATAGTTTTGATGTCTGTAAACACCTGTTAAATCCTCATACCAGTCAAAATTATAAACATACCTACCTTCATAAACATACCTTCAAAATAGGTACTCTTTTGCCTTTCATTCTTCTTCCCTTACCCGCCTCCCCTTTCTCTTACCCTACACATTCACCCTGTTGAACTCTGTCACTGTAGATTACATTTTTAATAATTTTGTGAATGAAATACTTAATATTTACATTGGGGTATTCTTTCTCCCTTTAGACTCAGCATTATTATTTGTGATGCATCAATATTGCACTAAATATTAGCTTATTCTTTTATTGCTGAGCATTATATATATATATACATATATACGTACATACACTTAATTCTTTTTGGTAAACATCTAGGCATGAAATGTGAAATGATTGATTTATGCAGTTAGTGAATTTTAACTTCAGAAACTTCCCAGCTCTTTTGCAAGGTGGTTTTGAAATATTCACACCATACTTGAGAGTTCCAGCTTATGTCCTTGACTGAACTTGGTATGGTCAGCCTCAATTTTGCCCATTCTAATGGATATGTAGTGGTGTCTTGGTATCGCTTTAATTTTTATTTCCTGAAGGACTAATGATGCTATGTGTGAAGTTTGGATTATTTTAGTGTGTGTGTGTGTGTGTGTGTGTGTGTGTGTGTGTGTGTGTGTATGTGTGTAGTACTGTTTTCTACAATCTACTCCTGAAATCTTCTTTACATTAACATCACATTATACTGATGACTAGCTTGAGAATTAATAAGTAGCAGCATCAGGTAGTATCCATCCTTCAATTTGTTCTTTCATGTCAAAATTGTTTTTACTGCATGAGGTTTTCTGACTTTGCAAAAAGTCTTTGTATTAGCTTTTAAAATATCCACAAAAGTGTGCTAACGCTTCAATTGGATTGAGTCTGCAAGTCATTTTGGAGAGAATTATTTAGCAATATTAAACCTTTGATCCATGAAATTGCCAAAGTTCTTCCTTTATTTGACTTCTTTAATTCTCCTGAGCAGTGTGTTAAAGTTTTCAGCAGAAAATCCTGTGTATATCATCAGGCTTATCTCTTTTGTCTATCATGAGTTTTGATGCCATAGTAAATATAACTTTCAAATGGTAATTTCTAATTCTTCATGGTGATTATGTAAGAAAAAAATTAAGTGTTCTTGCTGATCTTGATTTCTACAAACCACTCTAAAAATCACTTATTACATTGCTGGTTCAAATCATGTTGCATACAACAATCATGTTGTATGCAAATATGGGCATTTTGTTTCTTCCTTTCTAGTATGAATATATTTTATTCCTATTTTTATACCTATCATACTTGTTAAAGTCTCTGGTGAAGCCTGAGTAGAAGTAAGGATAGTAGACAAACTGATCTGTAAGTGAAAAACCTATTTATACCAGTAGCTGTGATGTTAGTGTGAGAATCTTTGTAAATGCCATTCACCCATATAAGAAGTTCTCTTCTATCCTCTTTATATGAGATGATCACCTGCCTTATTCTGTTTTGTTTCTAAATATGGAAATAATATTGATTACTTCAACTATTAAATCAATTCTGCATTACTGAGTTAAACTTACCTGATAATAATGTGACATTCATTCTTTTTGTTCTTTGTTGAAGTCTACATCCTAGAATTTGTCCTACAAATAATAGAGAATTCTATTGAACTATGTAGCTAATCTATGCCATAATAGCTCCATATGGACTATTAAATTGTCATTTTATTGAATTCTTTTAGTGTGGTTTTGGTGTTAGGATAATGATAGTCTCATATAATGAATTAGAAAGCATTCTTTTGTCTACAACTTTTTAGAAGATTTTATGTATGTTATTAATTTCTTAGATATCTAGTAGAATACATAAATTCATTATAGCCCAATTGTTTAATTTGTTGCAAGTTTTTAAACTATAAATTAAATAAATTTACCAGGTACTAGTAATATTTTGTAGTTTGTGACTTTTAACAACTTTATCAATTTAATCTAAGTTGTTCGTGATACTCATCATTTATATATTAATTGATATATGTGAAAAATGTTTTATTTTATATAGTGTGTAGTGATGTTGCCCCTAAAATATATAATTCTGATAATTTATATCCTTTTTCTTTTGTTTCAGGTGTTCCCTAGCCTTTATTTATTTATATTGTAAAAAATAATGTACACAGGGGTTACAGTTACATAAGTGAGGTCATCAGTACATTTCTTTTCTCTCATGGTTCCCAGTTTTCCCTCCCAATCTCCCTCCCCCCAAAGTTGTATAGTTCATTTCCAACATAGTATCTGATGTGTATTGTTGCTGAGTTGGTTCACCCTTTGCCCCACAATGGTCTAAGAGTAAGGGTTTATAAATTTTTTTTACCTTCTGAACATTGAAAAATTCATTTCTACTATTAGTTTAGATTTTAATTTAGTTTCATGAGATACAAACTGATCTTTAAATTTAAAACTTTCTTGTTTTGGAATGCAATTATTTAATGTTCTGAGTCCCTTCAATTCAGAGGTCTCAACACCTTTTCTTATAATGACCCAATAGACCATGCCAACTCTAATCTCAGCCACAGTTGCTCATTTCTGCCAGTTGCAATGTGAAGCATACTATAGAAGTAATGGGTAAATTGAAAGGGAATACCAAAATTTGAGAGACACAGGGTAAAAAAAGACAAACAACTACAAAAGCAATACTTGCAAAACTGTTTGGTGTAAGTGAACTGAACACCTCATGGGGGGGGGGAGGGAAAGGGGGAGGAGGGGGGGGGTTTGAGGGACAAGGTAACAAACAGTACAAGAAATGTATCCAATGCCTAACGTATAAAACTGTAACCTCTCTGTAAATCAGTTTGATAATAAAAATTTGAAGAAAAAAAAGTAGTGGGTAATACTATAGAAGTTAGTGAGCCTATTCTCCAACAAAATTTCATTCCCATAAAAAGATGCTAGGTTAGCCTATTTAACTAGTGTGTGTGTGTGTGTGTGTGTGTGTGTGTGTGTGTGTGTGTTTATGAATTTAAGGTCTTGCATTTGTCAGGGAGGCATTATACCACTCAACTATGTATGACTTTTGTTAGGTTCAATGAACATTATTTTGGTATATTCTCATTCCTACTCAGTGAGAAATGCTAACCTGCTTCTCTTGGTTATTCCTTGATCCATGGTTTCTTTATTTTGATTTACTTTGGGAAGTCTGCGGCCATATTCCAGTTGCTGATTCCTAATTTAATTCTACTCTGCTGAGGGTACATACAAATTAATTCTTTTAAATTTATTGTGACTTGTTTTATAACCCACAAAATGAGAAATTAGTGAATATCCTGGTGGGTTGGAAAATAATATGCGTTCTGTTATTGTGTGATGGGGAGTTTTGTTTTTGTTTCTATTTTTGTTTTGTGTTTATTGTGCCAGTACTGTGGCTGGAACTTATTGTCTGGATACTGTCCCTTAGCTTTTTTGTTCAAGGTTAACATCCTACCACGTGGACCGCAGCTCCATTTCCAAATTTTGTTGGTTAATTTGATCCTCACTTGAATCCCCAGATCTCAGCGGTGCCTGAATAGCTAGGATTAGGTCAAATTGGGTTTGTGTTTTCCAAACTTCTAAGTTCTTACTGACGTTCTACCTATTTTTTCTATAACTATTAAGAAACAAGTATTTATATTAAGAATTAATCAATTTCATTTTGTAATTTTATTAATTTTCATTCTTATACTGGTAATGCTTTTTATTCCAACTGAAAGATGTGAAAAGCTCTTGCAGTGGGTGTCTGCTAAGATGAAGTTTTCCAGCTTTTGTCTACCTGAAAGCAGCCTTTGCTCTCCTTTATTGAATGAGTTTCATTGGATGAGGCGTCTCAAATGGACATTTAATAAATTATTTCTGAGTAATTTAAAGATATTGCTCCACTTTCTTTGCTTGCTTTGTTTTGACAAGAAATCTGCCATCCTTTTTCTTGTTCTTCTTTGTTAATACTTCTTTTTTCTCTGGCTCTTAATCAGCGATTTTGATCCATTTGATTGTGATACACCCAGGAGCAGCTTTCTTCCTGTATCTGTGTTGGGGATTCACTAAATGTCTTACATTTATAAGTTTTTACTTTTTGTCATGTTGTAGCAATTTGGGGTATTATTTCTTTTAATATTATTTCTTTTTCCCATACTTTTCATTGAAGTCAAAGGATGTTTCGCTGGACACCTTGTTCATCTCTGCAAGTTTTACTTGGCTGTTTTCCACCTTTTGTGTACATACTATTCCTATTTTACTGTAGACACTGAACACATATAATGTAGTTATAGTAGTAACCTTTAGTTATTTTAGTATTTATTCCAATCCTTCCTCATTTTTGTTTGATCTGTATTCTCTCTGTTACAAATCATTATTTCATACTGAACATTCTTATATACCCTGAGAAGTTTACTTTGATGTTTGTTTGTTAAACCTGTTTTTGCCATGCAAAGTTCCTTGGACTCTGCTGCTGCATAAAGTTAGATGGAACTAGTGTGGTCCCATTGGGTCTTATTTTCAAGATTTGTAAAACATTTGCACATTCCTGTATCTGGATGAAAACGTGATGTAAACCATTGTATTGATTTCAACATAACACCTTGAGGCATTTTTACTACTATTTGGTTAAAATTGGGTTTCTAGAGCTTGATGTCACCAGATGAACATTTCAGAAACAACCTTTTATACAGAGTAATTTTATTATTATTTTATATGTTATAATTGAATATTCAACTATATTCAATTTAGCCTCTGGTTTTCCTAAATTCTCAGCAACTTCTATTAAACTCAGAGAGTCCACTGGACACGACCTACTGTGTTAGGGATTGTTCTTACTAACAGTTTATTCTTAGACTTGGAAATAGTATTATAAACATAGCTGGGACCTCAAAACATTTTTATTAAACATACTTCTCTTTTTATTCCCAACAAATTAGAGACGTTCCACTTTGGTTAAGGATGCATGTAAATGAATCTGGGCCACTTAGGCTCATAGCCTGGATCATGATGATGTCACTGAATTTCTTAAAATATCAAATCACCTGCAATTATATATTGAGTTTAGAAGGTTTAAAATTGTTTGTGTTGAGGTTTTCAATGAATTGTAGTAATACAGCCAAAATGATAATGAATTTTAGTTAGTATGAAAAGTTCCACAAATATACAATAAGCATTTATATGTAAAATCCACTGTATCAGTGTTTCTTAAAGTAATGTGTATCAAAATCATTTGGGGAAGGGATTTATACACTAAGAAATTCTGATTACATTATCTTCACTGTGATCAATCCACAGGTCAAAGGTAGGGGATGAGTTTCTTCTGCAAAATAAGAAAAATGATGATTCTGTGTCTCACTGGCTTATTTTGAGACTCCTTGAAATAATCTATTTAAAACATGTATCCAGTGATTATATGCAATAAATTCCTAAATACTACAATGGGAAACAGATTTTTCTCAAGGCAAATTATGCATATAAACAAAAGTAATTATTTGCCTTTAGAGACCAACAACACATCTAATCTCTAGAATTTCTTGTTTCATTAACCCAGAATAGTATTTAATAGTTGTTAAATTATTGGAAATTTAGAAAACCATACATTTTCTATTGGTAAGTAAATGAAGATTAGAACCATAGTAGAATAGGCATGTGAGAACCATGGAGAAGTGGGCTGGATTTAGCAATACAAGTCATGCAGAACATTTTTATCAGGAAAGTGACTCATAAGGAGTGTTCTCCTTGGAAGATTTCTTCATAATAATAATGAGAACTCAGGTGAATCTTTTCTCTAGGAACTTTTAATTTGTCTTATTTCCTTGGGTGGCAAGATTCACAATAGCAGATATAAGAACATTAGTGATTAGAAAAGGGTTCATTTTCCTAACATTTATCTATGAATCCAGGTTTCTGTTAGCTGCATTAAGTTATAATTCTGTGAAAGTGCCTCATATTAACTTAGGTTTAAGTCTCTGAAAGCTCATGAGGGAGCCCTAGTCTTCTATTAAGAGACTCTAGTCAAGCTGAACATTACTCTCATAATTTAGGTCAGAAATACACATGGGAAAAATCTCATGATCACCTGAAAATCAGATCAAACTCAAGGTCTATTAGTTAAAGTATCTACTGTAAAATATACTCCAAACAGGGAGATCCCCTTCTTTCTTTATTATTAGTTCATATACATATGTTTAAATGGTGAGTTCACTCATTAATAGTCATAGAACATGGTGGTTATAATTTTTCACCCAACACGATGGAAATCTCCACTGGAAAAGGGTAGTGTGTTTACAATTGACCAAGAAATTAACAAGGAAAACACAAAACTTAAATTCTCTTAGCATCCTAGCTTTACCAAACACAAGCAAATTTTAAAATGTACTTAATGTTTTGTTCTATATTTCCAACCCATATTTAAACTTATTCAGTGAATATCACTCATCATTATTTAGTAAATGAAGTTGTCAAAAGCAGATCTGATGTTTGAAGATCCAAAACACAATAATACATGTTATAATGTTCACTGTCATATTTATTATTATCAAAAAGTATTTTTATCTGCTACTAATTAACAACTCAGGAATCTAGTAAAATTAGTGATGTCTACTGACAGATGCAAATATGCATTGAGTTTGCTTTACCATATGTAGAATCAATATTCTGTGTCCTCAAATCAAGCTATGTCTTTAAGAAAGGAACCATATCAAAAAGAAAAGGAAAGGAACCATATAATGGGATTGAAGCTTTATAAGGTTACACAAGGTCACTTTGTAGATTATGCATGTGTATACATTGTAAGGCGAAAGTGTTTTGCTGAAATAAAGGTAAGAAAATTACTGCAGTAGCTAGAAAAACTGGAACTGTTTTCTTTTCAAAATAGCTTTCATTTTTATAAGAATGATATTGAATACTTTTTCCACAGTAGTTATTTAGCACTTCTCTTTATTCAATTATTTTGCAGTGATAAGTCAAAAAGCATTTAGTTTACTAAGGGTGATGCTGTGTCAGTAGTTGAAATCAAAAGTGATTTATAGCATGCAAAATATTGTGTGTAGTAGTTGTAATTAATTTAGCTTATAGCAGAGAGGTAAATATTTCTTCACATACTAATTACACTTGAACTATTATATATATGTAAACATATTGATTTAAATAGAGTAGCTACAAAGGACATTACTAGTAACGAGACTACGGGGGAGAAATATATCTCATTTCCAAAAGATGTGGAAAAGCAAGTTTTTTTTTATTGTCAAATTGATGTACAGAGAGGTTACAGTTTTATACGTTAGGCATTGGATACAATTCTTGTACTGTTCCTTACCTCCTCCATCATTCCTCCCTCCCCCTCCCCCTCCTCCTGTTTTTTTATAAGCAAGTATTTTTATGTTAAAGAAATAATTTTAATGTAATTCCTGCTCCAAAATTTCCTAATAACCAAATTCCTACTAAAAAATTATGCAACTTTCTTTTTGAGAGATATTTGGCCTATTCTGTAATATACAAGCTTTTTTCCTGCAAGTGTTGTGGTAAGTTATGCAATTCCCATTTTCTGTTTGAAATAGCCACAGGTATTGTTGACAGCTTGTGAGTAGATATATTTTCTTTCCATGAAGGTTGTTCTGTGTATCTCAAATACATTCAACACACGACTATGGAGAAATCATCATTGAAGAAGGCCAGATCTAACAGTAGCTTCCTCGTTGATTTATGTGTTTAGTTAGCTGACTGAACAATGAAACAGTAGGAGCTTAGGAGATGATAATGTGAAAATGTGGTATAGTTCTTATTGTGTCTAGCACTATTAATAGCAAATATGAAGAAAAGAAATAACTGTAACTTTTTCAATGAGCCAAAATTTCACAATTCACCTGGTTAGAATAAATTGCAGATCCTCTAAACCACTTTCTTAGCACTAAAACTGCCCCAGTTTCAGGCAGTTTATCTGACTTCAGGTTAGTGAAGCCAAATAGGAAAATAGGGATAAGGTTGTAATCCTAGAGACCATGACTGGAACTGAGATGAGCCTAGCTCTTGCTTTCATTTTAGTCTTTTGATTATGTATGTGAGAGCTCAGGAAATGTTTCCGGTGTATCTCATACTTTGTTGTATATTAAATATTACCTTCCCATCTCTCTTTTCTTGAAAATCTGTATTTTAGAAGATATGAACTCAAGATACTAGTTTATATATTATGTGTTTATTATAGAAAGTAATCATACAGATATGTGATACCAACAGCTTATATATTATAGAAAAGCATGAAAATCCTTCTTAATCATTATTGTATCTTGCTACCAGAAAATATGATGACAAATATGATTAATGACAACAATTTCTCTAAGAAAATATTTTAACTACTTTGAATATTGAACTTACTAGTACATTTAATGGTCATTATCAATAACAGTAAAAGCAAATCTAATCACATTTAAATTCTGTTTAAATATCTTAAATTATAGCATTTATTTTTTAGGTCCAAGGCCAGGACTTGAACTTGGTACCTTGCTACTATCGATCATTGGCTAGCACATTACTAACTCAGCCATACCTCCAACTAGTTATGATATTCTGATTTGATTCCAGCATGTGATAGTTTAATTTTTTCTAGAATATTTCAAAAAGGAAAAGGAAAGAGCTTACGAGAAAAAAAATTCAGGAAATTGTGGACATCAAATCACTTGAAATTCAGAAATTTTGAGGCAGTAAATATAAATAATTCAGAGTCTCTAATTTCTGACATGACTGATTCTAACACTGGTATGTTTGTAAATTATATGACATTGAGTTATAACAGCTGCTCCTTACCATGGTCAAATCATATACTTGGGATATCTGTCCTATGCTTCCTTGTGCCTGAAGTGGGACTCACTGGTTTCATTAGCCTGTAGGATGCTTTCACAGATTGGTTTCTTGTTTAACAGGACTTGTTAATCAGGACTTGGCCTAATTTGGGGCCCTGAGGATAATTTCAGCAAATGTATGTAAAAGAATGTCCCAAATTCCTCAACAAAGAAGCTTATTAAAAATTCCCCTTGGTCTGAAAATACTACCACTGAAGATTCAAAAGGACATTTCAGCACTATGGGCCCTCCTTTGAATGAATAGGGTTAGTTGATGCAAAAATGAGTACCATTTCATTTGCACTCATGTCGATATCAGAAGTCTAGGATTTTCAGAATCAATCTGGGGATCAAATGTAGCTATAATTAGCCCTGTTATTCCCACCAGTTATCATTCATGCCTTGATATGAGATGTGATTTGAATTAATTTATCATGAAGTTGATAAGTATATATACACATTGTGAACACCATTGGAAGTCAGTTAAAAGCTAATCAACATCTCCACAAAAAGTAATAAAGTTCTTGAAGGCCTGAGTGTAAGGTTGGCCCCATTCCTCAGGATGACCATTCTTGTCAACACAAGGCTACGAATTACTTTGTTTGGAAAGCTGTACCTTAACCTCAGCAAAATATCGAGCTTGATTTATTATGGTCTTTGAGATAAAGTCATCTTTGAAATAAGGTGAAAACTGGCTTTTACTGGGTGATACAAGCTATTCTGTAACCCTCTGAGGGGAAATACATTATCTCATTCTGTCCTCAGCGTTTTCTAAACCAATGCAACTAACACTCGCATTTCCTAGAGGTGGTTGGGTAATTTGCTCAAGGCCACACAATTGGAGTGGCAAATCCAAGATAATTAGTTATGCAATCTGAATCAAGTTTTTTGACACCTGTTCCTATATAATGTTTTCTCTCTCTCCCTCTTCCTTTCCCTCTCCCTCTCCCTTTCCCTCTCCCTCTCCCTCTCCCTCTCTCTCTCCCTCTCCATTTCTGTCTCTCTCTCTGTCTCTCTCTGTCTCTCTCTCTGTCTCTCTCTGTCTCTGTCTCTCTGTCTCTCTGTCTCTCTGTCTCTCTGTCTCTCTGTCTCTCTGTCTCTCTGTCTCTCTCTCTCTCTCTCTCTCTCTCTCTCTCTCTCTCTCTCTCTCATTCCCTCCCTCCCTTTCGGCTGGTTGTGGGGCTTGAATTCAGTCCCCCTGTTTTTTGCCTTAAGGCTAACACTCTACCAATTTGAGCCACAGTACCACTTATAGTTTTCTGGTGGCTAATTGGAGATTAAGAGTCTCCCATCCTTAGATCTCAGCCTCCAGGGTAGCTAGGATTACAAACATGAGCCATCAGAGGCCGGCTTGTCATCTAGGCTTGTCCTAATTCTATTCCTGTCATTTTAAGTTGAAAAAACTAAAGAATACTTCTGAACTGGGCATTGTGATATATACTTGTAATCTCAGCACCTTGAAGCTTGCAGGGCTACATAGCAAAAATAAGTATTTTGTTCAAGCTTGGGTTACATAGCAAGAACTTATGTTTTAAAAAAAAAGACAAAAACAAGAAGTATATCACCTATCATTTTTTCCTTAGTTTTCTGTATATGTTATCTACCATTTCTATTCTAAGATAACCTCCTTGTATTCTTTTCTACTAACTTTCCATAAAAGTAAAGAAAGGGAGACCAGGTTTAAAAAAAAACAAAAAGAAGAAATAGAGTGACTTTTGCTACTTAAATGATCCAGTGAGGATTGGAAAATGGGGTGGTATCTGAGTTTGTTTTTTTTAATCATTTGGCTTTTTACAGCTCTTTTCTTAAGCTACTTAAATCCATCCTTCACCAAATGGTGAAAGGACCAGTACAGTCTTAAATAACTTCATTTTTAACATGTAAGAAATGCAGGATAAAGGTAGGTGATGGTGAACTTGAAAGGACGGGGTATAAAACACAAAAGGTAATAAGTTTATACAACTGCAGGTATATTAGATTTGCCTGTCTTCTACTAAAGAAGCATTGCCATCTGTTTTTCATAGGTTTTATCTCTCACTTACAAACATTGCTAAGTATTTTAAAATAAACGTTAACATACAAATGTAATAAAAAGGTTTTAATTAAAAATTTAAAAATTCTCACTAAACGCATAATACCATCTAGGCATGCTATTACATTATACAACAAAATAATTGTTATTTAAAGTTTGTAGCCAGTATGTCATCATGAACCCTTAATTTTTTATCAAGAGTAGACCAAGTAATTGGGAGGCTAGACTAAAACATTATTTGGAGCACAGAACAAATGATATGTGAATACCTTTATTTCAGAGAACCAATTTACACTAATTAAAATAATTTAACATCATTAATTCTTTGTTCTTCAAAATAGTCTGTACAAGTACTCTATTTAGAGATTAAGAAAATAAAACAGGTTATGTTTTACTCAGGATCTCAAAGTAATTCTATGAAATTCTAAGAAATTCAGTTATCACTAAGAAAATTAAATAGAAAATTGAGACAATCATTCCATATAATAAAAATCCCAACTGCCATTTTTGCATTGGTTGCATTTTGTTCAAATGAAGGTTCTTTTTTCTTTAGAGCAAATTCCTAAAGTGGGCATTTTTCTCTCTTTAAGAGTGGCATCGTTTAATTATGGAACAAGCAAGAAAGCTTTAGACTGACTCATACAACAAACCTTTTGGTGTGTCTGTTTAAAGGAAGTAATAAAGGAGAAAACCACAACATGAAAGCTGTGCTAATAACTGGTTTAAAAAAAAACAATATAAAGTTGAAAACATTTTTGTCTGTACCCAATTAAAACCCTTAAAAACAACCATATTAAATACCTGAGTTTGGTAATCATATTTTCCAGGATTTTTCTAAAATAAATTCCAATATCTGAGTATTGAAACTATACAACATTTAAAACAAACTAATAAATTATTTAATCATATTAACTGATTTTTTTAAAGGTTTTGGACAGAAACACAGGCAGTAAATACAAAAACAAGGAGCATAAGTGTAAGTCACATCAAGATAAGGTAGAAATAGATGCTCTTCACAAAATCATATAAAATTCTTTGTCTATACAAAACTTGGAAATAGGATTTGGCTGTATCTTTGTAGTCTTTTAGGAGCCTCCTATTAAAAAAAAAAAAAAAAAGCTCTAGCCTATTTCCTAACATGACACACAAAATTACTACAGCATGCAATTCTACTGCAAAAGCTATTCCCTTTTCCTACAGCACAACATGCTCTGAGGAGTATCAGTTGTTGTTAACTTTCTGTACTGTTAAAAGTAACCCAAGGGAGGAATTGTTTTATTTTTTTCCACTCTTCTCTCTTACTCCCCACCAGTTCCCCTTCTCTCCTCATTGTATTCCTACTTTCTGCTCTCCTAAGGAAACAAAGTACTGGCTGGAAACTCCAAGATGAGCTTCAGCAAGCACTTAAACACCTCACATCACAGCTCTTGTTAGAATCAGTGAATAGCTGCTGATCTTCCATCAGTAGCTCTCATTGGAGTGTGGGTGAGAGTTTTTTTTTTAATTTTTTTTTGTTTTTTTGGTTTTTTGTCAGTCCTGGGGCTTGAACTCAGGACCTGAGCACCGTCCCTGGCTTCTTTTTGCTCAAGGCTAGCACTCTGTCACTTGAGCCACAATGCCACTTCCAGCTTTTTCTGTATACGTGGTGCTGAGGAATCGAACCCAGGGCTTCATGTATACAAGATGAGCACTTTACCACTAGGCCATATTCCCAGCCCAAGAAAGAAAGAGAGAATTTTTTTTTAAGGGTAATGGTGTCTTCTTAAATTTAGAAAGAAGATGAACATTGGAAAGGAAACATAATTATTGGACAAAATATAAAATCTGTATAAAACAAAACAAAAAAGAAAAGGCAATGCATTTGTTTGGCAACAAAGCAGATGGATTCAGGCAGCTTAGGTCAATAAGATGAGTGAAAACCAGTGTATTTGTGTAACTTTTAGCACTAAGGTATAATTCAGATTAAGATGAAGATTAAGTATTTAGTGAAGGTTAGGGTTAGGGTTATGAAAAAGTAAACTTCTCAGTAAAATTGAGTTTCCCAATAAAAAAGTAGAAGGGAATTAAATGTGAGATTGACTAGAAACTGGAGTATTTTCCTGACATTTACAATTAAATGTTAATTGGGTTTGCGTTTGGGTTAGGTCTCCTGTTTTGTTTAGGGTTTGGATTAGGGTTAGGGAATTGATTATATGTTAAGTGAATTCAAAATTTCCTTTAGGACTTTGGAATTCAGGCAATGAATGAAAATCACAGTATTCTTCATAGAATTCATGCTAGGGAGCAAAATAGATTTGAAGTAAGAATAAGGAAATTGGGAGGATTCCCTTTTTTTCAAGAAGTACAACTGGATTATCAAGGTGAACCAAAGCTTGAGTATTTTTAATTAAGTTCAGGAGCAGTCTGTTATTAATATAAAGGTTAGGTAGAGTTAGGGTTTCCAGCCTGGGTTAGGTAAGTGGAAAGTTCAGCATAAAACTGAAATAAATTCAGAACTATAAGCTGAGTAAGAGTTAGGATGAATGTCATACACAGTATTGTCATTAATATTAGGATTTGGGGACAATTAGGCTTAGGGGTTAGCCTGAGTGTTCCAGGTAGCAGTAATTTTAGGGTTAGAGATAGGGTAACATTGAGTAAAAGTACAAACTATTTTAAGAAGGATGAGTTTACTCAAAGTGAACATGTAAGAAAACAAGTGTATTTGTGTTCTTTGAGCATTCAAAGGTAATTAGGGCCAGGGTTGGAGTGAATTTTCTAGTTCAGTTAGAGTTATGGTTAGAGAAGGGTAAACTTTAGGGTAACACTTGGTTTGCCAGTAAGAGGTAAAGAACAGAGTAAGTGTGAATTTCAATAGAAGCTGGAGCATTCAGTTTTAATTTGGGTTTTGATTAGGGTTAGGTCTCTGGTTAGGATTAGTGCCAGGGTTAGGGTGAAGAAATAGGTTAGATGGTAAGTTAATCTTGAACTTACTTCAGGATCTAGGCATTAAGGAAAAGTTAGGATCAATACAAATTAGAGAAGTTTTCATAAGATCAGGATTTGAAGACAATGGAATTCTGTCTGGGATTAGGAAAGGGTTAGGGAAATTTGGTGTCAAACTGACAATAAATTTTAGAACTACAAGCTGAGTAAGAATTAAGCTGATTTTAAATTTCATATGGCTATAAATATGAGGATTTAAGTCTAGTGAGGCCTAGGGTTAAACTCAGTGTTGCAAGTATGGGTAGGTTAGGGATGGAATTTGGGTAAGATATTGTATAAAACTGCAACCTATTTTAAGAAGGATGAATCGATTCAAATTCAGTACGCAAACAAACTAGTTTACGTGTGTTACTTTTAGTATTCAAGGGTAATTAGGGCCAAATTTAGGGTTAGTGGTTTAGTTCAGGTTAGGGCCTATTGCTTGGGAAGGTAAAGATTTAGGGTAAAACTGAGTTTTTAAGCAGTAATTAAAAGTGAAATTTATAGAAACTACAGCATTTTCCTTACATTTACCATTCGGGGTGAATTAGGCTTATATTTAGAGTTAGATTTCCTGTTAGATGTAGGAATTGGGTTATAGTTAGGAAATGGATTTGATGTAAAATAAATCTGAAACTCACATTAGGATGTAGGTGTTCAGGATCAGTTAACATCAATGGAAACTGCAGTATTTTTCATAATATCAAGGTTTGAGGACAAGAAATGTAATAGTTTATGTTAGGGAATAAAATAGCTTCAGAGTTCAAGTCAGGAAATCTAGAGGATTTAGGGCACAGAACATCTTTTTTTTTGCCAAGAACAACTGGTATACCATGATGAATGAAAACTCCAGTGTATTTCATTAACTTTAGGATTAGTAACCATTATGATCAGAGTTGTGGTTAGAGTTTCTGACGGGGATTAGGGTTAAAGTTAAAGAAATAGAAAATTTAGCTTTAAACTGAAAGTAAATTTTAGAACTATGAGTCAGAGTTAGGACAAATGTGAAATAGAGTATTTCTATTAATATTAGGATTGGGAGAAATTAAGGCTTAGGGTTAACTTCAGCGTTACAGGCGTAGTTAGGATTAAGGTTAGAAGTAGATTAAGATATTGAATAAAACTGCACCCTATTTTAAAAAGAAAGAGTTGGGTCAAAATTATAATGAATGAAAAGTAGTGTATTTGTGTTACATTTAGCATTATGGCATAATTCAGATTAAGAAGAGGGTTAGTGTTTTTTAATTCTGGTTATGGTAGAGTTATGAAAAGGTAAACTTTAAGGTAAATATGAGTATTCCAGTAAGAAGTAGAAGCAAAATAAATGTGAATTTCAATAGAAACGAGAGTATTTTTGTAACATTTACTATTCAGTTTTAATTTGAGTTGCCATTATGGTTACAATTTCAGTTATTGATAAGGTGAGGAAATGAGTTGAGGTTAAGTAAACACACTTCAGTATCTAGGAATTCAGGAAAACTTAGCATCAAGAGAAGCTACATTATTTTTCATGATATCAGCAATCAAGGTCAATGGATGTAATTATTTACACTGGAGAATGAGGTTGCTTCAAAATTAGAGTCAGGAAATCTGGAGAGTTTAGGGCAAACTGAAACTTTTCTCAAGAAGAATAACTGGAGTATCAGGTAGGATGGATCAAAACTTGCACTTGGTTTTTGTTAACTTTTTGATTGATCTACCACTAGGAACAGGTTAATATTAGTATTTCTGGCCAGGGTTATGATTTGGGTTAGAAAAATGGAACATTAAGCAGCAACTTGAGAGAAATTTTTAAAAGTACAAGTCAAGTATGAGTAGGATGAATGTGAAATAGAGTATTACTATTAATATTAGGATTCAGGTACAATTATGTTTAGGATTAGTCTCAATGTTCCAGTAAAGGTTTAGGGTTAGCAAAAGAGTAAAGTATTGGGTAACTGCAACCTATTTTAAGAAGGATGAGTTGAATCAAATTTTGGATCAATGAAAATGTGGGTACCAGAGCAGAAGCAATGGGTATTACCATCTTAAATGTAGAAAAACAACAAAACATTATAAACAAACACATTTATGGGTTAAGTGTAAAACCTGCTTTAAAATTTTGCTTTCAATCAAAGCAGATGAAGTTGCACTGCTTAGCTTGTTTCTTCCAGAGCTTTTATATTTAAGACCAAGTGGAGAAATGTGATGGCAAAGTATAACTCTACTCTAAAAATTGCAAAGCACACACTGTTGTTTAAAAGTTCACTATTTTAGAAGATGTTTACTATGCTAATATGTAATATAATGTCATAATCTCTGAATTGGTCCTGGAAGAAGAAGTGCTCTAGCCTTGCGTGCAACTTGCTTGGCCCAGTCTGATCTCCAGTCTGCAATGTTTTTGCATCTGCTTTTTGAGTGATGGAATTATAGTGTGGATCACTAGGTCTAGCTAACCGAGATCGGTACCATTCTTGATTCTTGTTACATATTCTTATCACATAATTTGAACTAGTATTACCTGAAATATGATTTTATTTTATTCAGACAGTAGGCATTTCTCCAGAAAAGTACTATGTGATGTGACTCGCTCTAAAATGCACAGGTGCTTCAAGTTATTGTGGCCAACATTAGTGTTTGGCATATAAATAACTGTGCCTCATTTCTTTAAAAAATACCTATAATATATACTATTTAATCACCATTTAATATAGGTAATCATGGATACGAAAAGACATCAAAAGTCATCATTTATGTTTCTCAGAACTGTTTCAAATGTTTAGAATTCCAGGAAATTGAGAATCATACATGTTTAGAAATCATGGTGATTGAGAATCATTTTCAAATCTACCTATGTTATCATGGTATTGCAAATATACTATTAAGACAACTTTTGCTCCCTTTGTCCTGCTATCTCTCTGCCTATCACTGGAGTGAGGCATAGAGAAGTAAGATCAGAATTTTCTGGGAAGAAAATTTAGTGTAAATAGAAGCACAAACAAAGCTAATACCATCTATATGCATATAAACACACTAAAACATGCTAATAATAATAGCAGAACATACTAGATTTACACTTGCTGGACTTAGCACTAGATTAATACAAGGATCCTGGTAGCAACCAAGAATAAGAAAAGGGGGCTGGGAATGTGGCCTAGTGGCAAGAGTGCTTGCCTCATATACATGAAGCCCTGGGTTTGATTCCCCAGCACCACATAATATAGAAAATGGCCAGAAGTGGCGCTGTGGCTCAAGTGGCAGAGTGCTAGCCTTGAGCAAAAAGAAACCAGGAACACTGCTCAGGCCCTGAGTCCAAGGACTCAGAACTGGCAAAAAAAAGAATAAGAAAAGGGAAGGAAATAATTGATCACAATACAAATATAGAAGTTGCCTTCTATCTTATGTGGAAGATGTGGTACTGGATCAAAGGAATCTGCTATGAAGTGACAATGTGTCTGTATTGATGTAGAAAAGTAGAATAAAGACTTCAGCCTGCAAGGGAACATGTTCTTATTCAGCACATAAGCAAGGTTTACCAGTAAATTCTGTACCTTAATATTTATTCTGTATGTAGATGTAGTCCATTTGCAAATCTTAACAATCATTCAAACATAGAATCCAGTTCTAAAGGTGATTAATAAGAAGGAGAAAGAAAGATACATTCTGGAAGGACCATACCACAGATAATGCCAAAATTAGTAAGCTCAGAACTAATAAGAGTTAGTGCAAAATCTCAAAAGCAAAGTCCAAAACTTCATAAATCCAATCTTCTCTTGGTCCTCTGGTCCAGTCTGATCCTTGGAGCCTATAGGAGAAAGAACAGGCACAGTCAAATAACTTTCTACTAAGAAAGGAATAATTCTGGTCTAGAACTGTGAGAAATTTGCCCCTAAACACATTTCTGTTGTAAAAGGAGATTTTTTTTCAAATGATCTCAAAGACCTGACTTGTGTCCAAGTTCTCAGTGGATTCTGGCATAAAACTATATAAATTTCACATGTGAACAATCCCTCCAATAGAATTCCCTTGGTCCCATTCTATGCAAAACAAAATTTCAGTAGCTGTAAGGCAGGTAAGGAAAAATGTATTTCTGCTAAGGGCTATCTGGATATTTACAACATCATTCATGGGATGGATACAGACAGCTGTACAGCTATCAAAATGAATACACATATGTGTCTGTCCTGTCATGTACCAATTGATTTTGCAAGCCTTGGACAGCCCAAGCGTCTAATGATCACAGCATTTGTCATAGAGATACTTAAAAGGAAAAGCAAATAAAAGAGCTCTTCTTTCCAGAAATTTTAAAACTAATGTGTAGAAGAAGTCAAGATCAATTGACAAATATTAGATATCAGAAATCTCTTACTGTACCATAAATAATAACATTGAAACTATCAGAAAGACAATCAAGCCTAGGACTCTAAGAACCACCAAACACTTGTATACTAGGCTCTAATCCATCATCTAAAACAGCAATGCATAGCAGTTATTAAATGATCATAGACACAACCAGATATATAAACAAAGGATGGGATAAGAAAGGAAAATTAAGCAAAAGTAAAGAAACAGGAAAATTTTAAGAAAGAACTGTTAAGAAATATAATATATCATTCTCTATACAGCTAGTAGAAAGAACCAGAAGGATAGTAAACAACGTGCCATCAGAAAGGCTCAGATAACTGCTCTGTGAGCTTTTCTCAGGATAATTTTAACATCCTACGGAAATGTATCTCCAAATTTCCATACCGTATTACCAAATTTTGTCGTAATCATTGGGAAATCATGCCTGTTACTTCAACATTTAAGGAAGTAGCTAGTCAGATATTTTATCTTTTGCTGTTGAACATTTTCTCAACTGATCTAGCATTCTTTCCTTAAAGTGAATGTATCACAGAAACCTATAAATTGCAGTAATCAGAAATAGTTTTATGGGTTTTTTGTCCAAGAGCCATTAAAATGACTCCGAATTATTAGATTCTTTTCCAAAGCAAACTAGAATAAAATTAAAATAAAATGACCCATGAGGCTGTTTTGTTTTTTTTTCCCACAGTCAATATTGGACAAATTGCTCCAATACTAGAGAAACTTTGTGTTTAAGAAACAAACCCTGGAAGGATGGATTTTCTTAGTTCTAAGTTATTATATACAAGTAAAAAACAAAAATAAGTTGGTTACACAAAAGATAATGCATTAATCAATCAGAAAGTAACAGAGGTTACATCATGGGATTAATGCAGTCTCTTGGTCATGATATTTAGGATTTCACTTTAAGCATTGTCTGGAGTTGGAGGTCATGCCTCCAAGAAACTGCATTCATTTTAAATCTCAGAGAAGACATCATTGCTAAACTGGATTTTTTAAAAAGCAACTGAAGTTCGGTTTAATATTTTATGCTGAAATAATTTGTCCATACCAAGTTATGTATAGTCTATAGAGTCTGCCCAATTTAATTGCAAGTCACGATTAGGGATTATCATATATTCTTGAGTTATACCCCAACTCAAGCACATTTTTGTGTTTTAATTTTTAAAATATTTTATTGTCTTTAAGTAGTTGGTACAAAGATGTGTCAAATCAGTGTCAGTTGGTGAGTACAATATGTATCTTTCTGAGTGTGACCTCTTTCATCATTCTTCCCTATCCCCCTCAATCCCAACAATCCCTTCAGGTTTACCTGCAAACCATACATTGTATTTTTTAAAAGGCATTTTAAAACATGGATATTGGTACATTAACTGTGGGTCACATTATTAATTCCTAAATTTATTTTTTAGGACCCAATATTTTTGTTTACTTTGAAGTTGCCTAAATTAACAAAAGAATGTACATCTGTGGTGAGTCAATGTTAATCTGAATAATAGTAACATTCTTTTATAAATTAAGATATAACATAACTTTTACCTGTTGTATGTATAAGCAGAGAGCCTCTTTCTCAGAAGGCCAATACCCAAGGCAGATAGCAAGAGTAACCAAGAAGTTCAAGTTTCCATGCTATGTTCCATGCAGAGCTTTTTCAGGGCTACAAGAGGCAGATTATTGGCCTTGTAAAGAAAATTAAAGCAGATATTTTATTTAACACACCGTAGTGTTTTATTTTTATTGATTATTTTAATTAACATAACCAACTATGGAAATCAAATGCTTCAAAATGATCATCCAGCTGGGTGTACATACTCAGTTCAGGAATGCTATCATTCATTGCTCAGACCAATAGTGGATGTCCTCTTTGATAATAACCTTCAAAAGTCACTATCCACCCCTAAATATTTCTTGTAATGAAAAATCTTTGGCCCATGAGGGAAGACCTGACTTTGGAACACATTTGGGATTAAGTTTGGTGAACATAGATTTTTCCTGACCTTGCTTTGAAAATAAAGCGAGCCATAAAAACAATCCTAAGCAGAAAGAACAGTGCTGGAGGAATTACAATACCCAACTTCAAGCTGTATTATAAAGCTATAGTAATAAAAACAGCTTGGTATTGGCACCAGAACAGGCCTGAAGACCAATGGAACAGAATTGAAGACCCGGGAATGAACCCACAGAACTATGCCTACTTAATCTTTGATAAAGGGGCTAAAACAATAGTCTGGAAGAAAGATAGCCTCTTTAACAAATTGTGCTGGAAAAACTGGCTCAACACATGCAACAAACTAAAACTAGATCCTTATATATCACCCTGCACCAAAATCAATTCCAAATGGATTAAAGACCTCGAAATCAAAACAGAAACCCTGAAAACACTAAAGAAAGAAGTAGGAGAAACACTTGGGCTCCTTGGCGCAGGACGGAACTTCCTGAACAAAGACCCAGAAAGGCTACAAATCAAAGAAAGGTTGGACAAATGGGACTGCATCAAACTGCAGAGCTTCTGCACAGCAAAGGACATAGCTTGCAAGATAAACAGAAAGCCCACAGACTGGGAGAAGATCTTTACTGGCCATTCAACGGACAAAGGCCTCATATCTAAAATATATGCAGAACTAAAAAAATTACTTTCCTCCAAAACAAAACCGCAAAGAACTAATAGCCCACTCATCAAGTGGGCTAAAGACCTACAAAGAGACTTCTCCGATGAGGAAATGAGAATGGCCAAGAGACATATGAAAAAGTGCTCTACATCACTGGCCATAAAAGAAATGCAAATCAAAACAACATTGAGATTCCATCTCACCCCAGTAAGAATGTCATATATCAAGAAAACTAACAATAACAGTTGTTGGAGGGGATGTGGCCAAAAGGGAACCCTACTTCATTGTTGATGGGAATGTAAACTGGTTCAGCCACTCTGGCAAGCAGTATGGAGATTCCTCAGAAGGCTAAATGTAGAACTCCCCTATGACCCAGCAACCCCACTTTTGGGTATTTATCCAAAAAACTACAAACAAAATCACAGTAAAGCCACCAGCACAACAATGTTCATTGCAGCGCAATTTGTCATAGCGAGAATCTGGAACCAACCCAGATGCCCCTCTGTAGACGAATGGATCAGAAAAAATGTGGTACATATACACAATGGAATTTTATGCCTCTATCAGAAAGGATGACATTGCCCCATTTGTAAGGAAATGGAAGGACTTGGAAAAAATTATACTAAGTGAAGTAAGCCAGACCCAAAGAAACATGGACTCTATGGTCTACCTTATTGGGAGTAATTAGCACAGGTTTAGGCAAGTCACAACAGAGGATCACAAGAGCCCAACAGCTATACCCTTATGATCACATAAGATGATGCTAAGTGAAATGAACTCCATTTTATGAAAATGATTGTTATATCAGAGTTGTAACTACTTTCAACATCCCATGTATATCTGTAGTTTCTACTATTGATGATGTTCGTGTATCACCTTCTTGTGATTGTATCTACACTATCTCTGTAATCTTATCTGAGTGTATGGGAAACAGTGTGTACTGGTATTAGAATTAGGAAATTCAAAGGGAATAACAAAATTGAGAGACAAAGGGTAAAATAAGAGAAACAACAACAAAAGCAATACTTGCAAAACTGTTTGGTGTAAGTGAACTGAACACCTCAGGGGTGGACAGGGGGAGGGGGGAGGGGTATGAGGGACAAGGTAACAAACAGTACAAGAAATGTATCCAATGCCTAACGTATGATACTGTAACCTGTACATCAGTTTTATAATAAAAACTTAAAAAAATAAATGATAGAAATAATTATCAAAAAAATAATAAATAAAGCAAGCCATATAATATGAATATTTTTCTTGCAACTATTAAACTCACTTTGAAGACAAATTCCAAGAAAGATTTTCTTATTGTAAAGGTGATGTACAGAGGGGTTTCACAAGTGAGGAAAAATTACAGTTCTCATCCAATATTGTTACTTTCCCTTGATTCCTCCACGTGATCTCTTCCACTCATGACTCCCCTTCCCCGAGTTTTAAAGTTCATTTCCAACATAGTGTCTTGTGAGCATCAGTGTTGCATTGGTCCTCCCTTTGTCTCACCATAGTGAGGAGAGAGGATCAGCTTCATTGAATGTCTGTGCCAACTTTCTGTTAAGTGCTATTAAAACCCAAAACAACTCTCACCTAAAATAGTCATAGCTTTGTAGTCAATCTTATACTTGACAGAGGAAAAGTATTTCTGAGTGACTTTCTTGTGAAAGCCCCCAAATGAGCTTGCCACACAGAATGAGAGTAAAGATATTTGGCACAATTTTTTCCTCTAGGAAGAGGATTGGCTTCTCCAAATTACCTTAATAGATGGTTCTGATTTCCCTATGCTGAATGAAAACAACATGTGTACTTTAAAATACATGCTGAGTGTAAAGTGAAAGGCCTTGGTAAGTCAAAAGAGAACCTTTAGCTTCTATAAACAAACTTCTCTTAGATATTTTGATGAAACTGCAGAGAGTTTACTTACACTACAATGAGTCTTAGAGAAGATATAGATAGGTAAGTCAATCCAAATATGTTCATGTAGAAGCTCTAGAGGTAATCTTATATTTTCATAAAGTTCTAAGTATCCTAGGAAATTAAATTTTCACAAATATTTCAAAAATGCAATTTAGAAAAAATATAAGTTTCTGAAAGAGAAGAACCTTAATATGTAGTAATCATTGTCTGGGCATTGCTTTGCCAACTCCAGAAATGACAAGTGAAACACCTTTTCAAACTTGGTTCCATTGAATCTACCACAAACATTCACATGAGTTAGATGTGTCTAAAAAGAGATAATTAAAATGTTTTTCTCCACTAGAATCCAAAATCTAGTTCATTGAACTAGAATTTCTATTAATTATAATACTAATTTAAATTAAATGAGAATTCACTCTTCCCTCACTTCTCTATCCCACATTACTAGAGAAGATTATATTTAATCCAACAGAAGCTAATAACATTTAGAGTTTCCTTTTGAGTTGATGAATCAGTTTGAAACAACTATCCAAATTTTATTTTGATGTCATATGCCTAAGACTTTTTGAAGTAGTATTTTCTAAACTATATTATATACTTACGTGTATATATATATATATTACATCACTATAATTTTGCAACTTGGTCAATGGAAAGTATATGAAAGATAAAAAGAAAAATCTACTTTTATTTAGTGTTTTGATAAATGAGCCACTTAAGGAAAAAACTACATATTATCAATGATAGAGAATAAACTTCTATGAAACACTTTTTTTGACAGCATTTGAAATAATTAGGTAAAAGATGTAGCACTTCTTTTCCTCTTTTTACTGTAGTTCTAATAGGACTTGAAATTATTTTACAGCATTGTAAGTGCTAAATATGTAACAGAGATCACAGAACCCAAATGTTAAATATATATCAGAAATCACAAAAGCTGTTCAAAGATCATGTTAGTCGTATTTTGATCACAAAATGCCATACAATTAAATTAATAAAAAGAATTAAATTTCAATTTAAGGACAGTGATAGGAACTGAAATGTTACTATAATTTAATGTTGGAACAAAATAATTTCTCGATTGTTTTCAATCTTTAAATGTGATAGAAGAGAAAATATTTGGGGGTATAGCTCCAGACACATAGGCCCATGATTATTTGGTACACTAAACATTCCTGAAAATTCTTACTCATGATAAAGGGTACTTAAAGATGCTGCTAAGTTGTCACTATGATGGCTTTTTATTAAATAGAATTACTTCAATTCAGTTTTTCTAGTCAATTCTAAAGACTTAAGGTACAGTAATCTTTAAAAACTGGAAAATAGAAAATGTACTTTAAATACATTTAAAAATATTTATTGCCGCTTAAATGGCCAAGTTTCTTACATGTTGCCTACTTGCTAGAGGATAGTTCAAAATTGCCATCTGAGGAGGAGGAGGTAACAAACAGTACAAGAAATGTATCCAGTGCCTAACGTATGAAACTATAACTGCTCTGTATATCAGTTTGATAATAAAAATTTTTTAAAAATGTATCATACATTAAGAAAACAATTATCGAGGCTCTCTTAGGAACACAAATCAGCACAGGAATTAGAGTAATTAGGGAAAACATTCACTTGAAACTAATTGCAAATTTAATAAAAAATAAAATTAGCAATAGATTTTGTCACCTATGTATATCCTATATCAAGTACCATATGAAGTTTAAAGGCTTTCACCTGGCTGAAAGCATTTGTATGCACCAAATAATACTTTAAAGAGAATTTTAACAGTTAACATCTAGCTCAAAATGTTTTTAAAATAATAAATAGATAGGTGGTTTTAAATGTAATAGGGATAACTAACTGGTTAATTTTTATGTGGCAAATGACATTAACATGAAAAGAAAAATAGAAAAATAAGAATTATAAACTATCACATAGAAGAATACAAGGCCAACTTCAAAGATCACACTAACAATTTCAGGAATCTTATGAGTGGAAAATATTAGTGAACAATAAAATTTTGAGTCAGCTTTACATAATTAAATAAAATATAAATTATAAATGTAATTTAATTTTTAATTGAGTAAACAGTTATTCAACATAAGAAAAAATTTCCTCCAACAAGGTATTTTTGTATCTTTCTCATTATCTGTGTTTATTGAATCAAATTTAATTTTTTCCTGTTTTGAAGAATCAAGTTTCAGAGATAAACTTTAATAAGAAAAATAAATTAAAACTTTTCACTCCTGCTTCGTGTTTTTCTGGGAAATTTTCTTCTTATTGCTTCATTTTCAAGTAGTTGCTACCATTTTTCCCACCAAATTGAGAGAAATTTGGCTAAGATAATCTTGATATTAAATTTTTGTTCTCATTTTGTATAAGCCTTCGTTACTGTAACAATTACAGTTTCTGCAGAATTGTTTTCAAATGTCATCTTTATTGTATACATGATGGTTCTACAAATATCTTCGTGTGTGTGTGTGTGTGTTTTCTTTTTTGGTACTGGGGATCGAACCCAGGACATTGCACTTGCTAGGCAAGCCCTTTGCCACTGAGCTACATCCCAGCCCTCTACAAATATCTTTTTGAGGAAAATATTTATGTTTGATGTTAAACTAATGATTTTAGTGCCTGCCTCTTCTAATTCAGATTACTTTTTGTGACATTTTCTCTTTTCTTCTCACTTTTATTTAACCATGCAACTACAATTTTTTGGAGAAGCATAGTTGTCTTTCTTTACATATCAATGTTTTCTTGCTTCCTTTCTTACTCTCTTTTATGCTTCTTTCTCTTTTGATATTTTTCTTTTTTGAGGGGAGATAAATTTATTGAGCCATTGGGGAGGATATATATATATATATATAACATATATAAATATATATATTATCTTATAGCCACCTGACAAGACAAATGAAAAACTTTATCACACAAAAATTATTTAAAGTAAATGTATTTACTTATAATAAGGCCTGAAAAGTTTGGTACAGAAGTTTAATTCTTGTTTGTAATTTTTTTAGTAGAACATCTTTCAAAAATGCCGAGTACTGATTTATTATATTTTTTAAAGAAAGCTGACAGTTAATTAGCACCGTCTTATTGCACAAGTCCTCAAAAGCAGACATATTCAAGTTATACTGAAGTGATTGTCATAAAGAGGTTGTTTGCTTGTGGTTCTCACAGATGGCAGAAAAGACAACCCAGGAACGCAAACAGCCTGATAATCAGGATAGCCTTAAAATATGGCGAGTTTTCACCTCTGATTCTGGCAGCACTTTCCTTTCAAATATCTTGGGTTGTTATGTCCAAGTGCTTTACTTTAAAGCAGCCTTGTCATCAAAGGGATCCCAGAGTCAAGAATAATTATGATAATTACTCAGAATTGTACCCCCCAATAATCATAATAATACTGAATCTTAACCAAGTATAATATTGTTTGTGCAATACACTGCTACATTCAAAAAGATGAAGTGCTAGACAACTACAATCTATTCTTGACTGACAAAGAAGCTATAATTGTATGACTTTCTGGCATAATGGTTTAAACAAAAGTAAATAGTAAAAAAAAAAAATACAGTCCCCCCCACCCCTCGGAAAAAGGAGATTGAAAAGCTTAGCTGTGTTTAGTGCCCATTGATGAAAGCAATGTTCTCTGATCCATGCTGCTATTGTTGGTTTTAGTTTAGCTCCCTCTCAATCAATATCTAACAGGGCATGATTTAATAAGGTTTTATAATCTCCAAAAATGAGGGGGGGTTAGGGTGGTTGTGGTATTGTCATTCATCAAAGGGGGCCTTTCAGGTTTCTTTGCTTTCACCTGCTGGGACCCATTTGGTCTCTTTCAAAGAGAATGCAATGACAAAATGAATGAGAAATGCTAGAATAAGAGTCCCTTATTCTACCCAATAGTATAATCAATGGGTACTTGTAATCCCTATTGTACCTCACAGAGGTAGTTGTAAGACAATTAAATCTCGCTTCTCAAGCAAATGATTTTGGTAGTTAACCTGAAACGGCCAACAATATTGGAGAGAATAAATGCATTGGAAGCAATGATGTAATGGGATACTGTCTGACTAGAGAAGCATGCGTGTGTACTGCCATGCCTGTGTATATGTGTGTGCTTGTCTCAGTAGTCTGTATGCTTACTATTCACAATTCAAAGTCACTTAAATATTATATGGAAAACTGGCAATGCTTTTCAACTCTTTCATAATCTGTCCTTATAATTTCTATTTTAAATGAACATGGAAATATTTCTATTTTTGCAATATTATATCTTCTAAAGTGTAGTTTCATAAACAGAAAATGTTTACATAGTTAACATCAGTTTGATGTGACAACCAATTTGGTTTTAATTTCATTTGCGTGAGCTAAATTCAATTTCTCTTTCCTCTCACATGTTCATTGCTTAAATATCAAAAGGAGCCTTGTAGTGTTTTGAAAAGACACTTATTTCAGCATACATTATTTGTACACTGGACTTCACATTTTACCACCAGTGTTATCTCTTAAGAAAGCTTACAGTTTACTCTTTTGAGAAAAAAATAAAATATGGCTTATGATATAATTGCACAGCACATATAGACTGAAAGATTGTGAAGAGTTCTGTGGCTATTCAAGGGAGCAAAATATTACTATAGCCTCATATACAAAATGAATTTAGTTCAGAATGTTTTAATAATTTAAAAATTAAAAGGTTCTTTAAGCATAATTCAAATAGACGCTTAATTTCTCTTATATTTCATTTATGTTGAGAATGTCCACATCCATGTTTCTTTGCAAAAGTTCTCTAGAAAATCTCAATTCTATATTGTTTACAGGAACTATCAAGTTATTTCTGAAGCAAAATTATGCATGTAATTACAGACACACAAGCATGTAACAAGTCTAACTTCCTATTCAGTGGTACATAGATGGTACATACGGCAGCGGGGGGGGGGGGGGGGGAGGGGGAGGAGTTGAAAAAACTATTCATTTTGGAGATCACTAACTCCAAAAATATATTGATCTAGACACACAGGTATCATGGATGTATTATGCTTGCACCCAAGTGTAGATGTGTTTTTGTTACATCCTACAGGCACACAGTCCTTCTATATGTAAAAATAAGCTTTCCATTGTCACTTTCCTACTTAATTCTTTTTTATCTCGAGCTATTTGAAAGCCACTCTCAGTAACGTACAATGTTGCCTCATAGGATTTTCAAGTACAGATATATTCGGTGTCAGAATTCTATATACTTGTCGATTCGTTTTTAAACCTGTTATTTTGCTATGATTCAATCATGAAAAAAGAAAGAAATACCCTAGAAAAATAAAATTGACCCAAATAAAGTGACATGTTTACTCACAAAACTGAATTTAGCAAGTAATGAAGCACCTGGAGGCTCTGGATACTTCCAAATAAGTCTGGCTAATTGGGGTAACCCAAGCCAATGGCCATTTGAAAGATTCAAGGTCAGATGTTTTATTGCTGGGATAGTATTATAAAAAAAAATGACTGTCAGGGGTGAACGAAGAATTATGTCAAGTGCATTCAGCATTACTGCCACTAAAGAGTGAGGAGGGGAAAAACATTGTGAAGAAAAACATGTCATTTTCTAAATGAGGTAGGGGACTCCGTGAGGGCAACAAAGAGGCCTTCAGCTGTTGGTTTATTAGGTTTCTAGTCCCATGATCCACATCTGTGTTAGTCAGAAATAGCTTTACTTTTAATACAGTTACACTCTACCACTCTGTTTTCTTCTGGAGTTAAAAACTAGCTGTGAAAAACATGCAGATGAGGTTTTTTTCTTTGTGCTTGTTTGTTTCCCCATCTCTCATGCTATTTTCCTGGTTCTATAGCAAATCTTAGCATTGTTGTCTGATTTGCCATGGAACAGTGAACATTGCTTTTCCTAGCCAAATCACCCAGTGTTAAGTGCTATGTGATACAGATCAATAGGGCATCTACATCTGTACAAAAAGGGTAATGTTGTTTCCATTGACTGTTCTGAAAGAGAGTGTGGCCTAGTGGTTAAAGGATTAAATTGGGGGTTGAGGTTTTTGATGTCTTGAATTCTAATTCTACCTAAGCCACTGGATTCTTGACAACGTTGTTAGCAGGTTTTTGTTTTTCCCCCTTTCATTCTGACTCACAACAGTATACTTGTAGGTCAGATGCTTGGGGTAGACCATAATGTGGTCACTCAATAAATGATAAACATTTGAAAGACTATTGAAGAAAATTGTTAAGATATCAAATGACATCACAGTTATATTACTTCAGTTTTTCAGTTATGTCAATTGCTAATTATTGTTCATATATAGTTTCTGTTTCCGATTGTTCTTCCATCTCACCCATGTTTATCTGTATGATGCCTCAGTCAATCTTGGACAAGGGCTTACTTTGGTTCTGGTTGCCTGAATTATTTTTTCTTTCTTTCTTTGGCCAGAATAGGATATATTTTGTTTCACGTGAACCCCTGTCACTGGTATTTTAATGAGCAATGGTGTAGAAAAGGAATAATACACCTTTCCCTTTCATGGCACTCTGAGGCAGAAGCCTAATAAGTGTGCATGGTGTGTGTGTCTGTATGGGTTTATTTATGCACATGTATTTATCTGAAAGAAATGGAGGCTGAGAAAAGTCTTATATAGAGAATTATCATTAGCAAGTTAAAAGTAGGTTACAACTTTATGTCATACTTTCTGTTGGAATGACTATATTCCATTTGATCTGAATCTCCTCCTTTCCTTTCCTTTCCTTTTTCCTTTACTTCCCTTTCCTTTTCTTTTCCCTGCTGCTCTCTCTTCTTTATCACCTTCCTCCCTTTTGGCTGAAGATACTACATTTTCTGTAAACAATTTGTTCAAATAGCAAGTCAGAGGAGCAATGAAATACTTTCATTTGTGTGATAAAATAATAGGCTTCAGTATTTATTTGACTGTCTGGGGTTTGGCTTTAGTGTATTGCATTTTATTTAACTTCATTAGATATTATGCCTCACAAGAATAAAAACCAGACTTTTAGTTAGAGACCGGTGGAAAACTCAATGTTCTGAGGCAGATGAGATGCCATTTCTAGAATACACTGTTTGTGGCTCCGAACTTTAACTTGATGGCTCTCTAGACTTGGATGTTAATTAAATGTTTAAGGCAATGCATTGTGGGAAGACATTTTTAAAAAACATTCCAGAAGCAAAAATGAAATAAATTGACAAAGTAGTTTTCTTGATTTTAGGAACATTGGCTTAAGTTTCTGTGAAGGAATTAAATGATATTACCAACAAATAAGTGGGATTGCAAGTGAATGGAACACCTCATGGGGGGAATGGGAAAGGGGGTGGGGGGAGGGGGTATGAGGGAGGAGGTAACAAACAGTACAAGTAATGTATCCAATGCCTAATGTATGAAACTGTAACCTCTCTGTACATCAGTTTGATAATAAAAATTTGAAAAAAAAAAGTGGGATTGCTTTGCCAAAACAACAGGGAAAAATTTTTTTCAAATTCTTCTATATTTTTCAAGTTAAAGAAATTTGAATGTTTTAGCGTTACAGTGTTCGCTATGACACGGTACATTTTCTGCATTCTTCTTTAAAATCTAATTTCTATCATGAGTCAATATAAACGTTTTAAGAGTGTGATTCAAATGTATGATACTCCAAATTACAGAAGGGTAATTTTTATCAAAGGCATTTTTTTATTTCATGAATGGTTTTCCAAATTATTGGAACATATCTGCATAATTTTTTTAAAAGTTGTGTAGTGGCTTTCTCAACTTTTCATCACATCGTGAAATAAAAAAAAAATTGTGACCTTCTCTGTTATCACTACTGCCATTTCACAAATATGTTTTCATTTTAAGTTGCAGGGACAATTAGGGCATGCAATTATTTGAATATTTAATTGTTGGATTATTTTTATTTAATTGCTTGGCCTAATAGCCCATATGGAAGAAGTGTCCCTCGAAAAAATAAAACCAATGAAAACTAAACGCACCCAATGTTTGTTTCATTTTTCACATGGTACTTTGATTAGAAGATTTTCACCTTATTGTTTATAAATATTGATGGGATAGGAAAACAATTGACCACTGCCTTGCTGATCATTTTAAATACTAATTAAGTCTATTTCATGTGGCTCCAAATGTAGTTTGAATTTTGACTTTTTCTGCTTAATCTATTGCATCTGTAAAATGATGTATCACATTTTTACCTTTCTATTTCTGCTTTTTGTTTCTTATTTATTGTCAAAGTGATATACAGAGAGGTTACAGTTTCATATGTTAGGCCTTGGGTACATTTCTTGTACTGTTTGTTACCATTTTGTACATAATCCTACTGCAAGTTTTATCATTCTCTGACAGAGTACCAACAGACAAACCACAAGACTGGTTATCTTTGCGAACCTATCATCTTCCCCCATGGGTACTTTCAAACACTCCTAGTTTTATTGTCTGGAATAGTTCATACATTTCTTTTTAAAAAGTTTTCAAAACCTTTACATTAAAATAGCAAATTGCAATTTACTATTATGCATTGGATTTGCTCCTCTCAAAATCAGTAAGAAGTTGTTACTTCTCTCAAATAGACCTGAGCATGCAGTTTTGCAGTACATATACATGACCCCCACCCCAACTTGGATTGCCAGGCACACCACAGGTCTTCACCCCTCTAATGTAAAGCAAATGACCAAAAAAAAAAAAACAGTAGTTTTTTCAAGGGTAGCTGAAACCGCAATTCAAGAATTTTCAAGAAATCATTTTAAAATATTATAGAATTACTCAATTTAAAAATTATTAAATTCGTTTCATATTACTTGTGATCCATTATGATTGGCTCACTTCTTACTATGAGTAATGCAAAATAAAAAGTTAAAAATCTGTGCTGTGCATACATACAGTTCCTATTTCAAGGTTCCTTTATCTATCTGTTCTTAGCTATTCACTGTATAATAACCATAGTGTTCGGGAGATCATCTCCAAGGTAAAGATTTTGTTGATACCAGAGACAAGAACTAATTAAAATGTAAGTCATATGACATATTTCATATATGAACAACACAAATTCATTTATATTCTCATAAGTATGAACTACACAGGCTAAAATCAAGATGTAACATTGCCTATGAAGCAAGTTTTACCAATTTGCTCTTTGTTACTCTAATATTTGCATTTTAAAGTGATATGATTATGAATCTTTGTTTTACTAAATGTTTTAATTGGATGTCTTGATTTAAAGAAAAACTTCTCATTTTCATAAATGTATGAAATAGCTGAAAAAGGATACATCTTACTCTGAAAAAAAACTTAATTTTACTTTGAGTAAAAGGATACATCTCACAAGGAAAAAACTTTTCAAGGTTGGCAACTATGAAAAAAATTGCTGTTAGAAATCTTTCAGATTTCAAATCATATTGTATTATTTCAAAACTATAAAATCCATTATATATATAAACATGGGTGTATCAGTAGCATATGAAATAAATTATGCACTTCAGCTTGCCAATGTGTAATATCACTTTTGATTATATGTAAATTTGGTATGAGATTTTAAAAGGAATTTTTAAAAATACATCCCAACTACAACAGATTTGTCATTCATGCACTGCTGAGCAGAGAGGCCTAATTCTACCTTTTTGCTATTATTTTAAATTAAGGCACTTATCCCAAAGATCAAAACAGCTTTTACAATGGACATTTTGTGAAGGCAGATACTGATAATGTCTAGAAGAATATGGTAATTGCTCCTTTTGCAGAGGTATAGGGAGATAGATATCTTACGCATATATTGGGAAATTGGAAAGACACCAAATATGTAAGTGTGTCACAAAGTTTATTGGGGGAGGACAGATTACAAGGTGCCTAGTGATCAGACAGAAACATTATGTAAGGGGAAAAAAAACATTGCATTTGAAAAGGAGGAACAAAGAGAGATTCTTTTGCTTTGTTGGTAGAAGATACTAGAAGGGGACAACTTCTTTTCTTGACAGCAGTTTTAAACCTAGCTTTTCATTGTACAGCCCTTAATGAGGACCCCCACAATACCAGATGAAGAAAAACAAAGAGAATTCTTGATGAAAAAAGAATAGAAAAAGAAAGATGACTGAAATTATGCAAAGTTTTCCTGCAGTTGTTTGAGCACAGGCATAATGCTGAAGGGACTTTTTCCCTCTACCTACCTATTAAAGAGAGCTGCATAACAAATAGCAGACTATCCCCGACAGAGCTGAAAGGTAAAGTTCTCAGGAAGACCCAGTAAATACTGAAATGATTTTTACTATTCCAAATTTAATTCGACATTTTCAGATTGTGTGCACGGGGAGAGCAGAATAGCCCCTTTGTGTCCTGAAAAGTGTCATGCGACACCAAAAGGTCTTTCTGAAAGAAAATGCATCTTACTTGGCTAAACACTGAGCTCCCAGCATGAGAAGAAACCCCTCAGTGCTGAATCCAGCAGTGACTCTGAGCAGGTCCAATACAGTACTTTCGTGCCATCTAGTGGCTTTGTGAGAAGTCTCCAGAAGTCTGATATCAAGGAGCTATTCCAGTTTGCATGTAGGCAAATGGAGAAGAAAGAATTGCTCTAAATTAAAGAATTCAGAAATATGGCTTATTTTTCCTTGAAAAATATGAATAGTTTAGAATGAAATATTCTTAGTTTATCTGAACTGTCATTTGGATTTGAATACAACTATTTCTTTTCTTTCTTTTTCCTTTCTTTCCCTTTTCTTTCTTTTCCATCCTTTTTCTTCCTTTCCTTCTCTTTCCTTTTTCCTTTCCTCCCTTTGTGTCTTTTCCTTTAGTTTATCTTCCCTACATTCCCTTGTTTCCCTTAGTCTTTCCTCTCCATGTTTTCCCCCTCTCCTTTCTTGTACCCTGTTTTCTTATACTTTTCTTTTTCCCACACATGCTTCTTTTAAAATGGTCTTTTCGCTTTCTCTAAGACGTGAAACGTTGTTGTTGTTGTTGAATCTTTTAAGAATTTCTTTGAAAAACAATATCTCAGCACCTTGCTATTGGGGTAATGAAAGCTAGCAAAGTCAAAAGGTTACCATTCAGCTTCTTGGAACTGCCCAATGCCTAAAACAATGACATGCTCTGACACCCTCCGAGGTGGCTGCTCTGCAAGTAGCACTTGGAGCATCAATTGCCAATTGTTTACAAGCTCAGTTATTTTTTGGCCCTTTTAGTAGAGCAGGCTCCTATGGTCGTCATACAAAATGTCATCAAAATGGCCTGTGTACACCACATTATGAAAGTGCCCTCGATTTCCCTTTAACAAGTCATCTCCAACTAGTGTCAAACCACGTACCTAAAACCATGCATTTCATTCTTTGCCTATATGAGATATATCTCACAATATAGGAATTCTCCTTTTTGATCTAATCAATTCACACATCTTAATGTTATAATTATTGGATCTATAAATAGAGACCATTCTATACTGAGCATATAGTGTTTTTCATGGATAATGTAAGAAAAGAGGTTTGCATTGTTTTCACTGAGATGCTTTTTAATGAGACAGGGAAGTTGACAAATAATTTTGTAAAATAAGCAGCTGAAAAATTTTAGGCATAAACCGGTGTCAAAATTTTTAAATCACACACAGAAAGGAGTCTGTTGGTAGAAAAAAGAAAAAGAAGTGTGATATGGTGCTACAAGACTTTTGCAAGAATCATATAGTTTTTATTGTGCTTGGAGACCAACAAAAAACAAAAATTGGGAATATATACATTTGGCATTCAAAGATTGATGAATGTTTTGCATTAAAATATTCAATTAAAATGACCTTGTGAATTAATTCAGTCCTTTCAAACATTTTAAGTAATATGCAAAAGGAAAATAAATATATGTTATCTATTTATTTTATTTTGGCATATACTAAAATAGTCACCTTTAAATATTCAATTTTGAAAAAACAGAAATTTGAAAATGTGAATTTAACATTTGTCAGATGAATATGAAATACTTGCCTCTGTTGAATTTTTTTGAACAATGAACAGACATTCTAAGGTCAGTACTGTTTAAAATGAGAAAACAGAGAATATTGTTTAATTGTCCTACTTTGTGCCAAATATTAGTATAAATCTGCTTAAAGAGATATCTGAACTAAATTTCCACATTAAAATAAACGTAGAAGGAAATTCACATCACACAAGATTCTATTTTTGTTCCATTTGTTCTTGGCAAATATGTCAAAAATCAAACAAGAAATATTTACTGATTATATCTATGTCTTCTATTAGTGTAGCTGTTTTATTTTTAACAGATCTTAAAATAGTCCTATTACCTGAACTAATTTAACAATTGAATTTCACTTTTTATATTTTCTAAATATTATTGCACCTGCTTAATTTCACTTCATAGCAGTATGTTTTATTCCATAATGTGAACTACATTTGTATTTCTCAGAGTAAAACAAATCTACTTGTAAAATACTGAGGAATATTTCTACGTACTATCCATACTGATTTATCATAAGTATATCTGAAATCCAGCAATTTCCCATATATTTCTGAGTCCATATTGAGAGTTGTACATAGCAATGTTCCTTAAATAATGTTAAAAGAAATAAACTTTGAAAAGTTGGAAATGGTGGCTCGTTATTTAGTCTAAGTAGCTTCACAGAAACAAAAAAGGAAAAAATAGACTTCCAAGAGCTTTGAAACTATATCTACATAAAATGCTACTTTTCTGATAAAGATGAATTCTGTACAACATATTAATTGTTTAAAAAAGAGAAAAAATCTGAGGGAAGTTTCATTTCAGAGAAAAAGGCATATGAGCATCATGCATGATGCTGTTTGAGAATGGTACTGAATTTTGATTAGAACAAGAGGCTATAATTGAAGTGATAATCTTTTACATTGTTTTAAATTGTAATCAGTGCAGATGCTTGTAGCTTATGAGAGGAGAAATAGTGTCTGAGAATACGTATAGCTAGTAGTTTTTAGATGAAAAACTGCTCATCTTGGATTATTTTAAGAAATAACTTTGATGCATAGAATTACTGAAAAGTAACAAATCCATAAGTACTAAAAAATTAAGACTAGCCATTTTGACAAACTAAATATATACAGTTTAATTTTCTAATCTCACACAATCTTTTTCTTTTGTATTCTTTCTGTGTTGAGTAAAATAAGTCTCACTTATAAAACTACAGAAATGGAGACTTTGAATTATGCTTAAAATATTTTTGATAAATTACTAAAATCTTTATAGTTTAAGATGAGATTGTTCAATGCAATCTTTAGGTGTTAGAATTAAATTCAGATAGAAACAATTTTATGGAGTCATTGAATTCTGTGTTTATTTTCTCTACCTTAGGATGAGTATACACAGATATAAGTAGACAAGTGATAGATAGATAGATAGATAGATAGATAGATAGATAGATAGATAATTTTAGCATGGATGAAGCATCTGGTTTTTGATACTTTCTTTCACATTCTTTTAATAGAATTAATTGACTGGCACATATAGTTGGGGGATGATCTTTGTATATTTTCTGGAGGAATGAATTGCAATCTCATAAACACAAATCAAGGGATCCTTTCCTCCCTTTTATGCGTAGGAGTATTTGGTGCATAGAAATCTTCTAATAAATGTCCTTGGCCATGCATTCTCCATCTGATCCTGCATTTGGATGTGGATATTCTGCATGGAGGTTCCTTTCTTTCACATTCCCTGGGCTGTATTCCTTTTCTTAGGCTGCACAGCAGGGTTGCAGCAATGCTCCATTCTATCTGCCTCTGAAGAGAAGTATAGGATAGAGACTATGCCCCAAAAGAAAACAACTGCTGTATTTAATACGGTACATGTATTTGATATACTACAAGGTATTTTAAATCACCTTGAAATAGAAATAAATTTATTGTTCTCCAGGGATTCTCAAAGAAATTATCTTTCTTTACATTGTGTCAAAAACACAGTGTAAAATATTACAAACAGTTGATTATAACTCATGGTATAGGTGTACCTATAAGGTAGCTATGATTCTCAACTGCTTAATTTCTTAATTGTGAACAAAATTTTTAACAAATCCACAAAGACTATTCTTCTTGGAATTTTAAATCCAAAATTTCTAATATGTAAAAGATACCTTTCATAATTACAATAGTGATTTTGAAACAGAGCCATTGCTAGAGTGTTTATGAATTTTACAAGAGAAGTGACAATTGTTATATGATTCATAATAATAGTTATAAATAATAATAAATGCTACCTGCTACAATGTACATTTTATTATTTCTGGTCTTTAGAAACTCACAAAATGATTCATATTTTCACAGGAGGAAACTGAGATTAAGTAAATTGTTGGCAACTTGCCTGTGATCATGTATAGAATTTGGATCACCTGCCTTGGTCATTGAATTATCAAATGTCAAAATAAATTCAAATCCATGTCTGCTCCATTCATGCCCACATCTTTCTTTGCTGATTTGCTGATTATTAATGCCTCGGCGATGTTTTCCATATGTATCCTTTGTTTACAAATAGAGACAATAACTTTTCTTAAATGTTTCTCAAGTTGAACTAAATATTAATTTGGGAATAATATTTTCAGTATTTACTCTTTAGCTAAGCATACATAGAGCCCTAATCAGATATGTCAATAAATCATCAATTGTTGGTTCAAATCAGCATCATAATGCTAAAAAAAAACACATTTGGTCCCATATTAATATGATTTCTAGTGGATAAATTTCATAGCTTTACATTTTGACATATTCTGTATAATAATTACCTCTTAAGAACTGTAAAATAGGACTTTTTACCATGTTCATGTATGCTTTCATTTCTCTCATTTGTCCAGAGAGCATCAATGTGTTCAATATATTTGTAATTTCAGTGTTTGATATCTAAAATCATCTTCAAAGTCTTTACAGTGCAAACAATTTTCTTTTCTTTCATAATCCTCAGTGCACAAAAAAGAGAGATCCTCTTCTGAGTTAAGACTGAAACAGGTGTTTTTACAACTCATCAAGCCTCTTTCCTAGTCAGGATGAGAAGCACAAACACTCTATTGTACTGCAAAGCACTAGGGCATTGTTCAATAAGATGAGGCACACATGAATCCTCCTAGACTACTATTTGTTTGACATTTCTGGGTTGGTGCAGTGTGTGATAAGCTGTCTGTAGGCACAGTTTTATATCCATTTGGTAATTCCTACTTAATTACCAAGCATATGCTATAGAAGAATATCTTATAAGGGCTAGACTACAAAGTTTTGTTGAATATACAATACATTCTATCACTACCCACCTGATATTTTTAATAGACAGTATCAGAGGAAATGGTTTTCTGTCAGCCACACTTATTGTAACATTACTTTTCTAAGAAAGGGGCTTTTGAAACAGTATGCTTGAAAACTAGTTGTATGTATAGTTACACTTTATACAGGGGAAATAAACAGATATGGATAAACCAGTTTACATTAACAAGCTGAAAACTTCTGGCCAGAGATCATCCCTGCCTAGATTTGTCCTGCGTAGTTTTGTCAACTATATTTCTACCTTTAAAACATCAAGGCATTTGGTGTTTAACAAAATGTGACGACACTGTTCAAAAAGAAATACTTGATTTATGTCACTGACTTATGTAAGTCTTCTGTATATCACCTTTACAATAAAACTTTAATGTTTTTAAAGGCCCTAAGAAAACAGAAGAAAAAAAAAGACGTGAAGGTTTTTTTAAAGACTGTGTCTTCCTTCTTCCAGGCTAAAGTCATCTGACACTGACCAATAGCTATTCTCTTTAGATAGGGCAAAGTATGTCAGCCCTCTACTTTTTAGAAAGATTTCCACCAAGCCCACTTCAAGCATTCATTATCTGTCCTCCTGCCTCCCTCTGTAAGCATTTAAGTGACTCCTGATTTAGTGTAAGCCTTGCGTTTTAAACTATTAAAAGGAAAGCTGAGTCATTTATAATGATGCATCTAGGCCCTGGGTACTGAATGATTAGATGCTTGCAAGTAAGTTACTTTTAGATATTTGAAAAAGGGTTTTAAGCCAATAAAAATGTTCCATTATAAACTGGCACATATATGTGTACATAATATAATTACTCAGATTGTCTGTCACGTGACTTACAAAATATCATCCATGTCACATTTTTATAACAGTTGGATAATAAGCTGGATAATACATGTTTTCATCAGATATGTAAAATACAAGGTTTTCTATGTGTATCAGAAGAAAGCATGAAGAGTTTTTATGTTGAACATCCATGTTTGGTATGGCTGAGATCTGTGTTTTCAAGCATGTAGATAGAGCATTTTCTTTCAGATTAGCTCTCTACTAGCACCAAGTGTGTTATGTTGAAGGAGAATCAGCCCTCAAAAGATGTGTCGATGGGCAATTTGACAGTGGCCCAAGTGGTCAAGATCTGTCATGTTCTACTTTGCCCCAGACAGAGTTAAAAGAACTGAAGAATGTTATTGCTCCCAGGGACTGCCTCATGATCTCAGTCCTTGGACATGGTTTTTCCTACTGAGCCACGTTGACTCTGAGTCAAGGAGAGAGATTTTTTTGTTTTACTGAATAAATTCTTGTTTAGAAGGATGAAACAGCCCCGGGACAATGAAACTTCAGAGAAAAAAAATAGACAATACATATCTTATAATTGTTTCTATTCATAATACAATGTTCTTTAATGAATGTGCACACACACACACACACACACACACACCTACAAAAAGGCACTCTGGAAAATTTCTCGATATTGTCTGATTTTCCACTAGAAACCTGAGAAAACATTGAAAGTAAGTTTCAGTAGAGGAGCAATAGCTTGTAAGCCCACCTGCCACCATCTCTGAGAGCTTTTATCAAGACATAATAGAATGCTAGAGAACTAATTATAGTATCATTTTTCAAATGTGACACTCTCTGGAAGTTCATGTAAATTTATTCCCTCAATAAGTATTTTGTGAAAGCAAACTTGATGAAAGGCACGAATCTATAAACGGAAGATGACATAACAGAAAGGGAAGATCACACCATGACCACCAGAGTCTTACTGTCCAGCTGGAGAAACTCTCATGCAAAATCATGTCTGAGAAACACGAGGAACAAGATTGGAAGAAAGCTCTGAATGTTGTTCTTCTAAAAGAACTAATTCATATATTGCAGAGGTGAGAATTGAGTCCAACCTTGAAGACTGGGGAAGGCAGAGTATGAAAAAGGGTTGAGATCAGAATTGTTATTTGTCCATTTGAGAGTGACCCATTCTTTTTGCCCTTTCTTGTATAGTAAGGGAGGTTCGTGTTAGCAAGAAATTCACCATGGAGGCCAGATGAAGTTTCATGAATAAAAACTCATGCAGGGGCTAGGTACATTGATTGGAGTTGGGTTATCACTACCTGTGTAAGTTTGGGCAGATGATCTTCCATTTAAAGACTTAATAAAACATCTGTAAAACTAGAACATGACCAGAATAGGACTGATATAGCAGTGCCATTTGGAAGACTATGATGAGTCTGTTTCTGCAGAGCACTTAGTACTGTCCTGGCACCTTAATGTCACTCTTCAAAGGCCAGCCCCTGTCTACAGAGGAAGTATAGAATGCTGTACTAGTGACAGCATTTTAAGGCCAAAATGAGAAATCTAAATCTGATACTGAAAGTAAAATAAAAGTCATTTTGAGGTGGATTTAAGATGCAATAAAGATGTTTTCATGACTGATCTACTAGTATTTGCTACAGAAGATGAGTTGGAGGGATGAAACAGAAGGGAGAAAAGACAGCTGAAAGGTTACTGACACAAGTAGGCTGTGAAGCACTGAAGTCTGCATTTTGTGAAATGATAAAGAGAACTTCATTAAAAAGAAAGTAACTACAAGAAACTGAATCTTAGACCTTTGGGGTGTAGTTCTTTTAGAGTATCTAGCAAAAGTTATAAATCTTCATGCAAACACTCACATAAAGTTGCACAACAAATGTCTATGATTTAAGACTATTTTAGAAATCTCCCCTTGGACCTAAAGTGGGAAAATGAAAGAAAAGGCAGAGAACAAACTCTTATTATGAAGAAATACTATCATATCCAGAGGTTTACATCTGTAATTCTAGTTTTTCAGGAGACAAAGATCTGAAGATTGAAGTTTGAAGCCAGCCTACAAGAATCTAAGTGACATTTCTCTCCAACTAACCAGAAAAAAGGTGGAAATAGAGTTGTGGCTCAAATGGTACAGTATTACCTTACAAGGAAAAAGTCAAGCAAAAGTTCAAGCCACAATATTGTACAGAAAAATAAAAAAAATAACATATTATAATGAAAAAGCTGAACAAAATATATGTATAATACTGCTACTTTGCATTTATTGGTTTATAAACTGTTATGAAACTTAAATTTTCTTCATAGACTACTGAAATATTTTTGTATCTCAACTAGTAATAACCATGTTTAATTTATCCTTCAATTTACTTATTTAATTTAGAGTTTACTCCAGTTAATCAATCTTTCAAACGCTGCTTTTGTGGTCAGTTGGTAAGTGCTGTCTGGTTGTGCTCTTCTCTCCTGTTGGAAAATTGATATCTGTGCTTTTTGTATTTTTAAATCAAGTGATCAACACTGCTTAAAATTATTTTTTCAGCCAGGCACCAGTGGCTCACAGCTGTAAGCCTACTTACTTAGGAGGCTGAGATTTGAATATCCTGATTCAAATCTAGCCCAGGCAGAAAAGCATAGGAGATTCCAATTAGCCAGAAAAAAAAAAATATGGAGTAGACCTGTGGCTCAAGTGGTAGATTGCTAGCCTTGAGAAAAACGCTCAGGTCTAGTTCCTGAGTTCAAACCCCAGGATTGTCGCAAATAATGTTGTTTTTTGTTTTGTTTTTTTCCTTTTGGAAGACTTAAAAGAAATGTTTACAATTTTTCCCTCTCCATTTCTAACACCAATCAAGTGTAACTACTTGAGAGAGGGATAGAGTAGTTTACTGCATCAGTCTTACCTGATTACCCTTCTACTCACTCATTCCTATGCAACTCGTGATGAATTGCTAAATCTGCATTACCCTTATTCCTTCTATTAACGGAAATGAGGAAATACAAGAAAATATGCTTTTTCTTTAGACCAATTTCCTGTAGTCACTTCAATGCTTATCTTTAGCTGCCCTGTTACTTTTCTTATGTTCCAACAAGTACCTTCATACTTGATTTGGTGGCAAATACCGAGAATAAGCTGCATTTCCATTAAATGCATCCATGTCACAGAACATATTAAGGTAATTTTACTAATACTGTACCTAGCTTCATTTTGTCAGGTTTAACCTTTAGGAAAGCTCAGATAACGTTTTGTGAATAGTTACCAGGATTTCACTATCAATCCTGAAGGTCAACAGTTTCTACTAGTATTTATGACATATCTAACATAGTTATTGATGTATGGTTATAGAAATAATCCCATTCAAATGAGGTAAACTGAGGAAGAAAATAGCTGACAAATAGATGGTGGAAAGCTACTTAAAAATGGGTAACTGTGCTTCCTATTATTGACATTTTCTCCTGTAATGCTCACTTTCCCCCTATGAATGTCATTGATAGTCTCTCCGGTCCCTCCTCTAGGCAAAACACTCAAACTCCTCTTTTGTAACTTGATAAAATTAGAAAGAGTCCTATATCACATAGAAAGATGATTTAACTATTCCATATATAATTCCAAAGAAAATCATTTAGGTGTGTATGCCTCACTCAGTGGTTTCTGTGTTTAAAAGTGGAAGCTTGTGAATAGAAGTCCATTAATTGTACTTGACATTAAATAAGCAGATAAGCTAGTTTTTCAAGGAAGCCTAAATTTCTACTCTTGTTTCCCATACTTACAAAGGAGGTAGGTCTTTTTCCTAAGTTACCTATAGCTGGAAATACTTGCATAAAACACTAAATTCATAAACACAATCACAATAGCATCCACAGGCATCTCTGTGCATTCTTCAAGTTTCATTCACTCCAGGGCATTGAATGAACTAAGCTTGCCCCACTGGGAGGTAGGGATGGAGCTGGGCAGCTGGGAAAAGGGATAATATGGCTTCTTCCTTGAGTTAGAAATGAGGTAGAAAAAGAGGAGGAAGACACAACATTAGGTACCCTTTCTACATAATTCCTGGGTTACTCTGACTTTGTTTTAGTCATCATGTGAGTGACCTAATTACAATGCTAATTAGCCCAATTTAAGGGAACTGCTATGCATCTTTAAGAGAGAGGTCTCTTTGATCTGCTACATCTTAGCTTAGTCATCTGCTTACTACACAGAAGGATGCATGTATAATTGAACATGGAAGAGCTGCACCTTCATTTCTATTAACAAAGGTAACTATTGCAAACCAACAGAATAATTAATGGTAGCACTGAAGAATTATTTTTAGTTTTTATTATCAAAATGTTACTGGCAAGGGTTTGGTAGAGTAGGCATCTTCTAGCTTGCTAGTGAGGAAGGCAGACAGAGATCTTACTTCATTTCCATTTCTCCCACAAACTGTTTTAACATATAATTGTATTGATGCCTTTATTTCAAAAGAAAAAAATAATTATAGAGCTTGTTGAGATCATTTTCTGAAAAGAGGACATTATGTGTGCATGAGTTTCAGCAGTGGTCTGAGGAGGAGCAAGCGGCTTGGACCATTACCCATCATTGCTGAACAGCAGAGTAATTAATTGGGCAAATGCATCTAGATCTGGAAGATTCACATGCACAGCAACTGGGCAGCATCAACATGCACACTTTCACTGTGAATAAAAGAAGAGTAGTTTCATGTGCCTACGTGCTACAAAAATATATTTTTTTTCCTCTGGGCTTTATCCACTACAGATTATTTTCTCAATCTTTAGGTACTCATTTCAAAGAAAGAGGTTACTTATGACAAAGGAAGAGGTTTGTATATGAGCAAATTGGACTTGTGTGACTATTTTTAAAGTAACGAACTTAATGTATATCCCTCCAGTAGCTAATTCTCTGAAATAATTTAATAGTTCCAACAAATGGGTTAAATCAACATGAGTGGAGATTCTATTTTTACTAATTCTAAGGGGCTTATTTATCAAATAATTACCAAAGCCTTCTACTCGTTGCACAAGTTTAATGCAAAAATTAAAATTTATATTTTAAAATTTATATTAAAAATTAAAGATTATAGAGGCAGGAAATATAACACAATATTCACTTTTAATAAAGAGATAGGTATTTGGTCACCATCTCCTTATAATCATCTACTATTAAGTATATATTTTAATTCACTGTTTAAACATCAAAAAGGACAAATATTTAAATGGATAAAGTATGATAGTTATTGTTTTTGTGTAGGTAATCACTGGTGGTAATATCTAAATGTAAAAGGAAAGCTTAGATTTTAATTTAAACAGAACTAAATTTTCTAGCCTTTCCACTTCCCAAGAGGTGAAATGATAATTTTTGTGCGTGTGTGATCACATGCTAATCCAGATAACAGGACTTACAAGCCTAATTCAGACAAGGCTCAGCTTGTCACAATGTATAGCTTTCTTTCCCTTTGATAAGGTCAGTTTGCCAAAAAGAACAATGTACATATGAGTAATACATTACTCAACCACTTGTATACATACATCTATTTTTCTTACCAGGTCTCACTATTCAGAAAGGTACAGACATGGCACCATGATAAAAAGGGTCATTTAAAAGACTTCACAGAGGCTCTGTACTGTGAAGGATTGAATTTTCACTTGAATGCCTACATTTTCACATCTTTTTCTTTTCAGAAATATTCCTTTTGAATGGCACACTGCAATTGGGTAGATTTTTTTAAGTCACTGACCAGGAATATATAAAATATTAGAAGGCATTTGTCCCAGTGGAAGAACACAGTTCACTGAAAGGTTTGGGTGGTTATTAAAAAAAGTTATACAACTTTGTCTCTTTCTTTTTTTTTTCTCAAATTTTTATTATCAAACTGATGTACAGAGAGGTTACAGTATCATTCATTGGGCATTGGATACATTTCTTGTACTGTTTGTTGCCTTTTCCCTCATGCCCCCCTCCCTCAACTTTGTCTCTTTCAATTGGAGGGCTCCTTTTGACAAAAGCCTCAAGTTTAGTCAACATGGAACACAAAGGCATGCCACTTGTAAAAAGATGGCCAGTTAAATAACTGGAGAAACCATTAGTCCCAAAGCCACTCACATGAACATTTTTCATAATTTTAATTGTGTCATTTTAAGAACACATGGTTCTGACTCCAATTTACTTCACCTTTTTGTTACCCCCAACATTTTATCACAATTATGACATATGCCCATGGCTAAGTTTTAGAGCTTCCAATTTTTTTTTAGTGGTTTTCTATTTTTCAAATTCATTTTAAAAAGGAGAAAAATAATAAATATGTTAAAACATTTCACCATCATTATTGGATATCCAGAGTTAAGACTAATTCAATTCACCTGAATGAAATAAATAGTTTTTTGTTTTTTTTTACTGATAACAGTAAGGTATTGTGCCAGGATTATGGGGAGATACAAAAATTAATACAATGTCTTCTGTATATTTATGAGTTCTACAGTGAGGGCTGGGATTTCTGTGTTAAGTGTTAGGGCCTCTGCCTAGCAAGCCAGGTTTCCTCTGTTAAAACTCCAGTACTGACAAAAGTAAAAAAAACAAAAAAAAAAAAAAACCCTACAGCCTAATACAATGGCAAATGCACAACTATACTAAAGGTGGTAAATGATGAATAAGAACACAGACTTCCAAAATTTTGTCATAATGTACCGATGAAATGTCTTCTTGTTAAATGAAGGATGACATACAGGTGAGAACACTTAAAGAGGGGGCCGCAAGCAAGATTTATTCAGTTGGAGTAGCAGTGAAAGAATTCTAGGAATCATGCTATAGAGCTGATCTGTTCTAGGTAGGAAAATAGCAAAGTCAAAAATCAAGGTGGAACAATGTAGGACTTGTGTGTTACATGGAAAGACTGGACTGGGTGTAATGTAAAAACCACTGGTGGAGCTCAAGAGAGGAGCACTATTATGCTGATGCTTGATGACTTTTTAAAAGAGTGTCGTCATGATTCCATAGGCCACAAGAAATGTATAAGCAAGATAAGGTCTCTCACTATTGTAGTTTATAGAACACATAAAATATTGTTCTTTTACTCAAATGTATAATTTATGTTGTTTTCCCCTATACCACTAAAGACTTTCCTTGAAGTTTAATTCTATTTTTGTCTCTGCCATTACAACCAAATCAGAAGAATGTAAAAATCACAGACACTATATTGTACATACACATAGTCATGTCCATTGAGGAATCAAATTAAACTGTTAAGAAAAAAAGCCTCCATAGTAACAATAATGTCTATGTGACTCCAAGTCTAGTGGAAATTGAATATTTTTATTTTATAAACATATTTAGAATGACTCTTGAGTTACATGGAATAAGAAACAATGTTATATTACTTTGCAAGTGGAATGAGGACATTTTGTTCAGATTTTATAACAAAAATGGAGAGAAATATATTTCTTGGGCATTTAAAAAGTAAAATTTTGAGGCTACATAAAACATTTCCTTTCTGAGTGTGTTCACATTTGGAAAAGTTACAAGGAGAAACATACATAGGTTAGATTACTTAGAATGGCATAATATTCTTCTAAGGTTAGAACTGTTGAGTTAACTACACTTGCTACCATCAAATTCTCTCACTAACAAATATAGCCAAAAGATCACCTATATTTTTACAAAGTTAAGCTTTGGTTAGTGAAAATAAAGATAAATTTATCACTTTCTAGATTTACATTACTTTTAGCTATGGAAAATAAGACAAATTCTATTTTTTATTTATTTTTAATTTAATTTAATTGTAAAGGTCATGTATAGAGGGGTTACAGTTACATAAGTAAACTACTGAGTACCTTTCTTGTCGGACATTGTTACTCCCTCCTTTGTTTTTCTCCCACATTTCCTCCCCCAAGCCCTCCCTCCCCCAAGTTGTATAGTTCATTATCAATGTAGTGTCTTGTGAGTATCACTGTTGCATTGGTTAACCCTTTGTCTCACCATTTCATTATTCCCTTTCCCTTCCCCAAATCAGATAAACATATATGCAAGGCACAAGTTACCCAAATCAAAAACACTGACAACAGGGGATAAACCAAAGGAAAAAAAAATGAAAGAAAAAAGAAATAACTTCAAAGAGTGCATTAAAAACAAAAGCAAAACCTCTTGTTTCCATATCTTAGAGTTTCTCAATTTACAATCATTTTATGTAGTCACACTATTGAACTATTGTCATCCTCTGCTGGGACTATCCTAGGCATATACTAATTACTACCTGTGGGGGAAACCATAGAGTCTGTATTTCTTTGAATCTGGCTCACTTCATTTAATATGATTTTTTTCCAAGCCTTTCCATTTCCTTATGAATGGGGCAATGCCATTCTTTTGGATGGAAGCATAGAATTCCATTGTGTATTTATACCACATAATATACAGCTATTTTCTTCATCTACTGAAGAGCATCTGGGTTGGTTCCATATCTTAGTTATGGTAAATAATGCTGCAATGAACTTTGTTGTGCTTGTAGCTTTAGTGTGGCCTTACCTGTGGTCATTCAGGTAAATGTCCAGGAGTGAGACTGCTGGATCATAAGGGAGCTACCTAACTTTAGTCTTTTGAGGAACCTCCATATTTCTTTTCAGGTGGTTGAACCAGCTTATGCTCCCTCCAACATTCCCTTTGGGCTATATCCCCACCGATATCTGTTATTATTTGTTTTCTTGATAATGGCCATTCTAAACTGGGTGAGGTGCAATCTCAATATAGTTTTGATTTGCAATTATTTTATGGCCAGAGATATTGAACATTTCTTTATGTGTCTATTGGCTATTCTTATTTCCTCTCCAGAGAAGTTTCCTTTTAATTCTTTAGCCCACTTAAATTTAATGGGGTGGTTGTTTCTTTGAGGATTTGTTATTGGGGGGTTAATTTTTTGAGCACTAGATATGTTTTTGATATGAGGCCCTTGTCTGTTGTATAGCTAGTGAAGACCTTCTCCCAATCTGTGGGCTTTCTGTTTATCTTGCTAACTATATCCTTTGCCATGTAGAAGCTCTGCAGTTTAATGCAATTCCATTCATCCAGCCTTTCTTTGATTTGTTGTGTTAAAAATAAGACTTTGAATGGCTTTCAAATAAAAAGATTATTGTTCATAAGATCAATAGAATTGGAATGTAGGCTACAGTTATTCTGATGGACTGCCAGGACAGTTGCTTGTAGTATACCCAGGTGAATGACAGGTCAGACACATTGTACTCATTTTTATATTATGTGAGTTTTATCACAGTATTTGAAATTATTTAGTCATGATTAGACACAATTTGACAGTTGATACAATCGAATCAGAATCAATATTTGGAGTGCTTGACACAACAGAGATGTAGAAAACACAGATCCTGAAACAAGTGGATAAAAAAAGAAAGACATCTTTCTCATTTATACATAGTAATAATAGAAATGTTTTCCCATAACATTAACAAATTGTGTTAGTCTTTGGGGCTTCCAGCTATGAAGCCATTTTTCTTTTATCTGAGAATAATGTCATTAATTTAGATATTCTATCTTGCTTTGAAATTATTGGTTACAGCCTGCAAAATTTTATTTCCCTTATACTGAAAATTACTACAGGAATAAAGGCAATCTAGAAAAGGAAAATAATTGAGATTCATGTGAGTCCAATATAGTGACAGATATTGTGACCAGCAACCAGGTTGACAAATTAATGTTTGTAAATCTCATGATAAACATGATTCTGGTTTCAATATAACACTCCTAGATCTAAAACAAACATTCTTAAATCTCAATAAGTTATAACTTACTTTGATTTCAAAGACAGAGATCTAAGAATTTCTATCTTTAATCAACCTCTGCTAGGAGTAGCAATACTCAGTCCAGAGTCATTCTTCATAAAAATTCCATGAATTCAAAATTGTTTTGGCACCTGTAAGCTCCTATCTTATCCCAGAGAAATCATTTTATCCATGACATGTTCTCTTGCTCTTCATAGTGTAAATGCACCTCATTCTTGCCATGACAAGTGGGTTTTTGGAGAGCAGTAGATATCTCTTGGCTCCTAATTGTTTTTTTTAATGTTTTTGCTTCCTTCTACTTTTTTTTTGCTTTTAGTTTCTATCCCTTTCCCTGTTTTGATGTCTCTTTGAGTAGATTGTTCTTCCATTTATTTTAGTTTATTTTAGTTTTGCCACAGAAATTCTCACTCTCTGATGTTTGGGAAAAAGTTGAGAGCAGGGCAAATGTGGCTAACAAGGAAAGTCTGATTGGAATTATGAGAAAGAAGAGCAAAATTAGAATTCTACCTGGTTCACATTCTCATTCCACCATATAGGTTTTTAGTACATTTCTCCCTCTATCCATTACATAATCACAGCATCATTTGTTATCTTTAAATATTATTGATTAGGTATATGCTGGTAAAAGTTTTATTTGTGACATCCAAATTTATGAAAATGCCTTCTTGTTGTTATTTTCCAACTAGTTCCAGAACATTTAGACCTATTAGACCTAATATAATCAAATGTGACAATAAGTCAAGAGTTTATGGGATAGCTATTGTGAGCAATATTCTATGAACAATAAGGGATAGTTATTATGACCAATATTCTATGTTTGACAATGTATGAAATAAATGGGAGTCTTGCTACCATTTGTATTAGTGATATTGTTTGTGATCAAGTGATTCCCCCCAAATATCACTATGTTAAAGATTTGTTCCCAAGGAGGTATTGGTTGACATAGTGAAACGTTTAAGAAGGTGGACTTGATGAGAGATCTGTAAGTCATTGCTGGCAGGCCTGTGAAACTCTGGTTTCCAAGGCTTCCTGCCTTCATTTGTTTTTATTTCTAGCTATGAAGCGGGAAGTTTACTCAAGCATTCCCCACCAGTGCCCCTACTAGCAATCTAAAGATATAATTTAACTCTAACTTAGAGTAAAACAATTTTACTCAACCCTATTTTCCTCTCTTATGAAAGACAAATTGCAGTATTCTCTATAACATGTGATTCTTAAAATATTCAAAGAAAATAATTTATGTAAAACATTTTTAAAAGTAGAAAACAACAAAAAACAGCAAACAACAAAAATAAAGAATCATAACAAGAATTCTCTGAAACTCTGGGATGGATAGCTTGAATGTGAATAAATGCGAAGTGCACATCAAATGGTCTTAGGAAAATCCCAGTATCTACAAGCAGATGTCAGTTCCTAATAGAAATTGTCCCATCTTGGGAATGGACAACAAAAGCCCTCTCCACTTTCAGTGCTGGTATTGGAAAAAAGGACTGGAAAGAAAGTAGCCCAGTCACTAGCCATTATTCTGAGATAAGACAGGAAGGCAATATCTGAGTGTATATCTTGGATCCAAAAGTTGGAAAAATGCTAAGAAAGTAAAAGCACCACTCAAAAAGGGAGAAGGTGACAAGAAGTAGCAACAGAAAGACCCAAGTAAGAATATCCGCAATTACTCTGATGATTATAAGTCTAGGAAGGTGTCTTTAATAGGAGTGTTCTGGCTTATATTCCTTGATTTGATCTCTGTCTATAGAGAGCATGTGATACTTAAGCATGTAAGAATTCAAACTGAAGGTATGATTTCCTTTATAGGATATTAAAATGACTGAAAGATGAAAAGCATTCTAGATACTTTCCAGAATTAAGACTGAGTTCAATGTTGGCAGCATAACTAATAGAGTGACTTGTTCTAGTTCTCCACAAACATCAGAAAACCTGCCTCTCTCTACCGAGGAGTTGTTGAATTTCCAGGGATCCAAAAGACAATCCTCTACCACTGCTTTAATTGGGAAATTTTCAACCTTTAGAAATCATAACCTGTATTTACCAACAAAAACAAAAACTCAAGGATAAGGAAATTCAAAATAAGCCAATCAAAAGAAATAAAGAAAGAAACAGAGAGAGAGAGAAAGGAGAGAAAGAGAGAGAAAGGAACAAAGGAAGGAAGGAAGGAAGGGAGGGAGGGAGGAAGGAAGGAAGGAAGGAAGGAAGGAAGGAAGGAAGGAAGGAAGGAAGGAAGGAAGGAAGGAAGGAAGGAAGGAAGGAAGGAAGGAAGGAAGGAAGGAAAAAAAGAAAGCAAGAAAGCAAGCAAGCAAGGAAGGAAGGAAGGAAGAAGGAAGGAAGAAGAAAGAAAGAAAGAAAGAAAGAAAGAAAGAAAGAAAGAAAGAAAGAAAGAAAGAAAGAAAGAAAGAAAGAAAGAAAGAAAGAAAGGAAAGGATGGATACTTTCAGAATGAGATCGAGAAAAAAGAGAAAGTTCTACAGGACCAGCGCTTTGGTTCCATTCAATATCACAAAGACATGGCTACTACTCAGATGGAAGCAGCTGTGGCACTACCCCTAAGCACTGGATACTAAAACTTGAGCATCCAATTTGAAGAAATTTGGAGCAATGTATCAATCAATTCACTTGTCTTCAAAGGACAAGTGTTAGATGAAAAGCCTATCCCTGTGGCTTGTGTAGCTTACAAACAATAGTTGCTCCATGGAGCAATTTGAACTACATAGCTTCTTGAAATGTGTATATAACTCGATGAACCAAAGATTAGGAAGGATAAGGAAGAAATTTCATCTGCTTTATGAAAATTAAAGTGAAAAGGCTTGTGGCCATTAATCCTAGCTACTCAGAAGGCTGAGATCTGGACTTTCTAAGGCAGTCCAAACAGAGATGTCTGTGAGACCCTTATCTCCAATAAAATAGCAAAAAGCTAAAATGGAGCTGAGTCTCAAGTGCTAGAGCACTAGCCGTGGAGAAGAAAACTCAACCACAGCAGTCAGGACACCAAGTTCAAGGCCCCTGACCAGCACAAAAAGTTGTAGTAAAAAAATAAGACAATTCATACACTCCAAGTGTTAAAGATAAAAATTAATACCTACTATGTCATGAAGTACATAAGTATTTTTTGTACTTACTTATTAATAATATTGGTATTGTATATAATTTATTATAATTTTAAATACTTTAATAAGGTAGGTTACAAATAAGATCAATGAAACTCAAAGATATGTCATCTAGTTCACTTTGATGTCATAACATAAACTATGAAATTATGACAAAGTCTGGTCTCAAGTTGGCAGCTTAAATTTCTGTTATTAATCATTTCCCTTGACTAAAGTACACTTTTAGGACAATGATATAGGTGATATTTAGAATGGGCCAGTGAAGAAGCCATACATTCACTCATTCATTCATTCATTCATTCCACATAGTTATACAAAAAAAGGGTAACTACTATGACCTAAGCATTCATCTGGAACTGAAGGAAATAGCAGCAAACAAAATTGTGCCTCACCAATCTGACCTTTAAGTGTCATGGAGAGGAGAGATTCTTGTTTTTAAAAAAGATGAATATAGAACCACAGGTGATAAATGATGGGGAAAAAATGAAGCAGTGGAGGGGGGAAGGGACTAATATGATACTGTTTTCTAAGTGGTCAGGAAAGACACTTGATGAAATGGCAGTTAAACAAAAGAAAGTACGAGTCTTCAGTCACATGAACCATGTTGGGGAAGATGCTGAGCAGAGGAATAACAATATTGGCTTTAGAATAGACTTTCAGTGGGCTGGGGATATAGCCTAGTGGCAAGAGTGCCTGCCTCGGATACACGAGGCCCTAGGTTCGATTCCCCAGCACCACATATACAGAAAATGGCCAGAAGTGGCGCTGTGGCTCAAGTGGCAGAGTGCTAGCCTTGAGCGGGAAGAAGCCAGGGACAGTGCTCAGGCCCTGAGTCCAAGGCCCAGGACTGGACAAAAAAAAAAAAAAAAGAATAGACTTTCAGTGGGTTGAGGAATCAGAAGGATCTTGGATGACTGAAGGGAGAGCCAGAGAAATAAAGAGCTGGAAGTGGAGATAAGGTGGCAGGTCACATCAGATGGGCCTCACAGGCCTACTGGAAGGAGGTAAAACAAATCCAGATACTGTGGTATAGGAGTTGGCTGGTAGAGTTCAGAGCTTGGCAAAAGTAATTTTGAATATTTCCAACCAATTTGGAATCTATTTAACTTGACACAAAGGTTTTGATACATTTTCATACTTACTTTATAGATCATATTTTCTATTAAAGATCATTTTAAAGTGATTTTTATGTGTTCACATGAAATCAAATTGATAATACCTCTACTTCAATGATTTTTCCGTAAAAAAAACATTATCTTTTAGGGAGTATAATTTTTACTCATGAGGACTAAGTATAATGTTCAAGGATGGTTAACAAATATTCTGAAATTTAAATAAAACCAGATACATGGCTTGACCACTTTATTTGATACTTAAAAATCTTGAGATTTCAAAAAGGAAATCTTATTCTATTCCTTATTTGGTGCCAAGTGATTAATCTCAAGCTTGCTTCTACTTCAATCTACTATGCTTTACGAGGGCTGAGTAAATTTTCCAATGGAGTGAAAAAGATTTAAATAATATTCTATTCTGGTAGTTTGGTCACATAATGTTAATTAGGAAGATGACAAATAGAAAAATTAATTTCAATTTTACATGACCTGCTGTGTGTGTCAGCTTCCAGTTCATCCAACTTGAGTTCTTTACTTCTTCAACAGATCAGATACTCCACCTGGGGAGCTTATCTGAATAGAAATTAAATGAACTGTTCTACTGAAAGTGCCTGAGGAATTGCAGAGGTATCTTTCATTAACCTTGATGGATTTTATAGAGAGAAAACCTGTGAATGTCAATGGAAAGCAAGATTCCATTGAGGTTCTTCTACATTCTTTAGTATTGGATACCTGGCCACGGAATGACAATAAGACATTTATTATCAGAGATTCATACAAATGGTTTACATTTAGAATGAGATAAACAGGTGAGTCCAAGGGAAGGATCAAGGATGATATCTTTGCTGTCCTTATTCCCAATTAGCAAGTGGTAAGATAACTTTATGTTAAAATTGTCCATGGTAATAATTGTTCCTTGTATCTGACCTGAGCATAGCCCTCGAGTTTTGCTTTCCAACACACCACTATTATGTCCTCAAGCAGAACAAGGCTCTGTAATCTCATTTATGTTTGACCTACTTCTGTGTGGGAAGGCACTGCCTGGGCCTGGTGGAAGCCATGTAGCTCAGTCCATTTCAGCATCAGTAAGGTAAATATTAAATACATTACAGAGAAGGACAGTGCCTCTTGTTCCCTCACTCACTCACCCCTTCACTTATTCACTCACTATGCTGGAGAGCTCATTGACCCTATTGACAGGAAATGCCACTGGGGACTATAGAAGTTTGAAAATTAGCTTGTGTCCCCTGTGGGCTATATAGCAATTTACACTTAATAGGAATTACAAAGAGGTCTTCCACCAAATTGTGTCAGAGAGGCAATGGGTTAATAAGAAATGTGAACTTGAATTCCACAGAGAGGAGGATGGAAGTCCCCACTTCTGACAGGAGTGGATACATGAGCAAGAGCAGGGGATCGAAGACAGGAGTGAGTACAGAAAGAGAGTCCTCTGAACCGGTCAAGGGCTGTGTTGAAATAATTCCCAAAGCAGGTTAACTTTAGCATGGAATAGATAATTTGATTTAAAGCAACCTCAAGACCACCACCACCAAATATATCAATTTAATTGCTGGTAGATTTGGATGTCAGGGAGAATAATGAGCCAGTGAGACTCACTGCAATTAGATATCAGAGCAGACAAAAATATTTAGATGACACTACCAGTTCTTTGTTTTTTGGTATATGGTTTTGCTTTGTATTTATAAATATGCTTATTTTTGTAAATATGTGTTTATAAGACGGCAAAGGAAAAAGGCAGGTGAAAAGAGATCCTGACCACATAGCTAGTCTGTCAAACAGTCACACAGAGATTCATTTTTCTTAGTCTTATAGTCCTGAGTCTAAGTTAGGGTCCTTGCTCAGAAAGCAAAAGTATCAAGTTAAATGGCTATATTGATCATGGTCTTATTTTTTAATAAAGCATGTAACAGTGTGCTACTAGCATTTGTCAAGATTCTGTTTTATACACACACACACACGTTTTCCTCTCCTCCAAGACACACAGACCTGCACAAGCATATTGGTCCTATGCCATTTGTACTTTGTTCACCATGGGAAATACTTTCAGAACAAAGCTTCCAAAAATCATGGGACAACTTTTCCCACAATGCTATTCCTTTTCAAAAATTCCTCTTTTACTTTATTAAAATCCATAAGAAGATGGGATCTGAAGATGACTGGCTGATCTAGTAGGAACAAAAGATGGTTGCTTAATAGTTTGTCCTTTCTCTTAAAAAATAATAGGAAATCTTGGCAATTGATTCAAATTACAGCCATTCTAAAATGAACTGGTAGCAATAGTGATTTTTTAAAAACACCAACAAGGAGTTTGCCATTAATAAGTAATTACAGTAAAGGTTTGTTCAGCCAATGCTGATTTATTCAAAATACTATGTAATTCAAAGTCACTGGTAACTGATTAGATGTTATGCATTCTTTAACAAAATACAGAATCGACAAGAACTTAACCTCAAGTCAGTTAATTAATGTTGTTGAATTCTAGTTTGTTGTTGGATGAATTAAAAAGACTTTTCTGCAATCAAGTTTAGCTTCACTTTGGGGCCTGAAAATACACCAACTATATACGTGAGAAGTCTTCAATGTTGACAGCCTGCTATAGATTGTCCTTTCTGCCACCCATTTTTACATTCTGTTCACTTTTTCTTCCTCTGGTGAAAAAGTTAGACCTAGCAGTTGCTAGAGAAGTAGCCTGTTTCTGCAAATGGTTAAGAGCCTCATTCATCTGGAACAGCAATCCCACCCAAGCAGTTTCCAGCTGGCATATTACTTAGGCAAGTTACCTAAGCTTGCAATGCCTCAGTTCACTCACCTGAAAATGGAGATGATATTAACAGTTCATGATCCGTAAAGTTGCTTGTAATAGATAATGTTGTAACCAAGAACTTGTATATTTTTAGATCATCCTAAAGAGATTATAAAGAGATGCTTTATAAAGGAGCAGCAGCAGTCAGAGGAAAAATTCCAAGTTGTGATATCTGGCTTCCATCCATTCCATTTCCATCTCACTTTAGGCAAAGTAGTATTCACAGGGAGGGTAATTTTCCTAGCCTTTCTCTAAACCAAAAAGAACAACTTCTGTTGTCCTTACAGAAGTCAACATTGAACTTGACATTTCTTTTTTTTTTTTTTTTTTTTTTTTTTTTGCCAGTCCTGGGGCTAGAGCTCAGGGCCTGAGCTGTCCCTGGCTTCTTTTTGCTCAAGGCTAGCACTCTGCCACTTAAGCCACAGCACCACTTCTGGCCGTTTCCTATATATGTGGTGCTGAGGAATCAAACCCAGGGCTTCATGTATTCAAGGCAAGCACTCTTGCCATAGGCCATATTCCCAGCCCTGACATTTCAAAAGATATCTACAGATAAGCTTATTGTAAGTTCTCAATAAAAGTAAAAACAGGCTGGGAATATGGCCTAGTGGCAAGAGTGCTTGCCTCATATACATGAAGCCCTGGGTTCGATTCCCCAGTACCACATATATAGAAAACGGCCAGAAGTGGTGCTGTGGCTCAAGTGGCAGAGTGCTAGCCTTGAGCGAAAAGAAGCCAGGGACAGTGCTCAGGCCCTGAGTCCAAGGCTCAGGAAGGGCAAAATAAATAAATAAATAAATAAATAAATAAATAAATAAATAAATAAATAAATAAATGTAAAAACACCGTTCATGCATACATTTCTGTGTTACTTCATAATACTGTGTTCTATGTATGCCTTGTCTATGTCAACAAAGACCATAGCTCCTTGAGGTTATGCATAATTGTTCAACTTAAAACACAGCAATAGTATATACACAATGAAATTCTGTGCTTCCATCAGAAAGAATGATATTGTACTATTCATAGGGAAATGGAAAATCTTGGAAAAATTATTAAGTAAGCCAATTCCAAGGAAATATAAGTTGCATGGTTTCCCTCACTTTTGTAACTAGATTGTGCCTATAAATCTATGAACAAATAAGTGAAAATGAATGGTAAAAGACAAAAATACATACTTGGACATTTTGCACAGTGAAACTACAGGAGGATATTCTTAGGAGAGAATCACACAGGCTCAATAGCTGTGTACATATGATCATATAAAATGATGTTTATCAAAATAGAAACAAAAAGTTTTTTTGTTATTTTGCCTTTTTCTCCTTTGTAGCTGTTTTTTACTTCTGTACCCTTTGTCTTATATGAATGTTTATCTGTTTTGGGTAGGGTAAGAAGGAGTACAGGTGAACAAATACAGCAATGATGTTCTGTAGACATTGTTGAAAATGAACTATACAACTTGGGAGGGGAGGAGGGTCAGCAGGTAAAAAATGGGAGAAAACTAGACAAGAGGTGACACTATTCCTAAAGTAATGTACTCATTATCTGACTTAAGAAACTGTAATCCCTTTCTACATTGCCTTAAAATAAGAACAAATAAAAAGAAAGTTAAACAGTGTGAAAAAAATCTCAACAGACTTGGAGCCCCTTTGTATAATTATTTAAAGATAATAAAAAATAAAAATAAATAAATAAAGTGAAACAACAAATGGGAAGCATGAAAATTCTTCTCTCATCATTAAAAAAGAATGTTTCTTCTGAAAAATCTTTCCTTATGAGAGTGACTTTACTCTGAAAGTGTTCCTTATGGAATTGTACTTATTCCAGTTCTGATAATTTCTGAGAGTATGCTGAGAAACAGAATATGAAGATTAACTACTTTTCTACACACATCCAAGTTCAATCACATTGATACTCTTTTACATTTTTTTTTTTTTTTTTTTTTTTTTTGCCAGTCCTGGGGCTTGGACTCAGGGCCTGAGCACTGTCCCTGGCTTCTTCTTTTGCTGAAGGCTAGCACTCTGCCACTTGAGCCACAGTGCTGCTTCTGGCCGTTTTCTGTATATGTGGTGCTGGGGAACTGAACCCAGGGCCTCATGTATACGAGGCAAGCACTCTTGCCACTAGGCCATATCCCCAGCCCTCTTTTACATTTTAATATAGTAAATTATGTAATTTCTTATTGGATAGAAGTAAGACGGGAGTATAAGTTATTTAACATCTCATAATTTCTGAAGTCTATAAAAGTAGGGAAAATAAATCAATGGAATTATCAATACATCTAATTGTCCAAATGTATTCTCATTGAAAAACTATGCCTTAATGTTTTATACTGTTGTATATCTCACCCCTGATACTTTATTTCAGAGAATAATCTTTTTAAACACTATGGGAATTCATAATAGAATAAAAGCTTATAAAACAGAAATATTTCCCTAGAAATTCTGCCAGAAAAAAATGGGTATGGATAAAAATAAACTTTCACCTCACGGTTAAATTTAAATTTTCATTTTTTTCTATTTATTAAATCTGGCTATGTTTTGCTTTTCCCTAATGAAATCAATTTTAATTACCTGACTCATTGGCTGCTATTAGTGAGTATGAATACTGGGAAAGTACAAAGGAGAAAACCACAGCACAGAATGCTGGTCAGCGCCTTCTCAGCTTCTCTGAGCATCAGTGGGTTGGAGAACCTTCTCTTCTTTGGGGGAAAAGAAAGCAATTTCTCACCCCTAAGCAGGATCAAAGTGTACTCCCTCTGTCTTTCAACATGAGAGAAGAGTTTTCATGTATTAAGAGTGTCTCTACGATTGAGTTATTTCTATATGCCAGCATGCTTTCAAATGTTTGATACATATTGGCAACTACCATTACCATTTTGCAAAAGAGGAAATTGAGCATCAGACAACTTAAATAATTTATTCAATGACATGCAGTAGTGGAATTGGGATGGAAAGGTAAATGTAACACCTAAACTACTAACTGCTTTACTTTAAGCAATAGTACAAAGGGTACATCTTTATGGATCAGCTGAGAGGGTCTAACTCACCCCTCAAAGTCCCCATCTTTTTTGTCTTCCCAAGCTAAGCATTTTATACATACATATCAAATATAATTAAAACATAAACATTTCATTAAGGTTTTTTTTTATAACATTTGTGGCTTCTGGGCTATAAAAGACAATAAATGATAATAATAATAACATTGTTAACACCATTTCTAAAAATAGTTTCTACTGACATTTACTAGGCATTTACTTTAAGTACTTGCTAAGCCACTTTACATGTAGTATTTCATTGAAAAATGAACCATAAACTTTATAATCTAAAACAGAAATAAAACATGTATACATTTTTAGTAAAAATATGGAAACAATTTTTTTATTTTCATGATTCCTCCTTTACTTCAGGAGAATAGTTTTGTTTTTTTAATTTCCCATAGTCTGGTTCTTGCAATATGAATAATGAATACATAACAAAGAACTGGCAAAAGATAGTGAAGTCCTGAAGTCCATGAACAGGGCTTAGCAAGGGAAGACAACAAAGACACGCCTGAGAACTAATTGAAATAAAATCTACTGTTATTTTGTTTTCAACTTGCTTATTCCATGTGGTGGAAGCTAGGTATAGTGTGAGGGTATTTTTCTAAATATGCAACATAAGTAAGCAGGCTAGCATACTGTCATCCAAGGCTAACGGGGAGAGTAATTCTGCTAGACCCATCGGTGCTACAACATTAAGGGAAATGAATCTTATTCGGTTCTTTTTAGGGGAGTAATTTATCAGATGATTTATTTACAGTATAGTCTGCATGACAAGTAAACAAATATGTTATTTTTGCCCACTGTAGTTGGATTTTAAAGAGGAAAAAGAGACAGAGTAAGTGTCTTTCTAAGATATGTGAGTAGCTCTGACAACAGCTTTGAAAAATAAAGGAACTCCATTAGAAGGCATTTAGCAAGAACTGATTTACATACTAGAGTAGATCTTTCATGAATTCTGCCAACGTAGAGAGGAAAGGGGAAAGGAAAAAAGGCACCAATTGCATGCTACCACTGTGCATGTTGATGAATCCCCCAGCACATGTTAATTAAGGCCCTATTGTGTTTGGCAGCCTACCAGGGACTGTGATTGTAAACGGGCTGATCCTTTAAATGGAGAGTGGCTTACTCTATATTGAAAAGAAAAAAAAAAAAGATTTGTATTTGTATAAGCCACAAGGATTCCTTAAGAATAAATGTTTTGCTTTTAGTGCAATTAAAAGAGAGAAACTGCCATCTATCACAATATTTTATCATTACACTTTAAAAAATCCTCAACCCCAGAAAAGTAAGAAATCACAGAAATGTGGTTTTTTTTTTGTTTTTTTGTTTTTTTTGTTTTTTTGTTTTTTAGGAAAAATATATTTGCTTTCATTGCCCTTTCCAAAGTGCTGTCTGGATTTCCCTATCTTGGCAGAAGCAAAATACTTTACTCAAACAATGAATAGAAACACCTCAGGAAAAATACATGGAAATCTTGAAAAATGTAAATAAAATAAAATAAAATCAATGACATCCTGGCAACAATGATAAAGAAAACAGGCAATTACAACTTATCTGGAATTAATACTTACAGAAATCGTATATCCAACTAGAATTTTGATCATAGAAAAAAATAATTTACTATTTTCAAAGCTATAGATTTTTATTATTTTAATTTGATATTTGCTACTTAGGCTGTGAAGACCTCATAATTACTGGAGGCCTTAAGCTATGAGTTTTATATAAAAACAAATTGTCTTGCATTATTGATTCTTAAAAATAAAGTTGAGAAGTTGGTGCAGTAGTGTCCAAAAGAGACTGTATTGAAACCAATTGGTTTTTATCATTCAAAACATAAATAAATTTCAACCCTGTACCTTGCTAAAATGTTACCTCTTTTTCTAGTCTAAATGTCTTTGCCGAAATAGCCTGATATCTTTTTTATTTGTAACTTCTCTTAGTAAGTTCAGTGTTTTGGGCTTCTGCAAATGTACAACTCTCTTCAGATTTCCCTAAGTACATTTAAGTTTTACTTAAACCCTGGATGCTCAAAGTGGGGTCCAAGGACCATCAAAACCACAGGCATACGGAAATGTTTACTTAAAGTAGTTTCTGGGATTCTATGCCCTCAGAAACTCTAACTTAGTAGAGTTCAGGAATCTGCATTTTATACAGTCACTTAGGCAACTCTGTTAGTTTATTTTCTATGCCCTAATTTAGATTCTAAAGGCCTTAGAAATATTCTATCTTTTCCTTTACTGAAATTTAATATCACTAGACAAAGTTTCCCTGTGAGAGTATGGTTTTATGAACTTTATTGACAGGTCACTTCTGTTTTCCTGGTCTGAGAAGATTGGGACCGAAGAGTCTATTAACTTTTCCCTCATGATGCTAGGACTTTTGGCTCTCCCTGGAAGGAGGAAATGCATTGTAAACTGATACAGGCATGAAACTGCAAGTGTAGCGGAGAAGTCACCAGACAATCACCACAAAGAACTTGATTGGCCTTCCAAATTTGGTGAAATTTCCCAGAACACATTCTTTTGGCCAGTGCTGGGCCTTGGACTCAGGGCCTGAGCACCATCCCTGGCTTCTTCCCGCTCAAGGCTAGCACTCTGCCACCTGAGCCGCAGGCCCCTTCTGGCTGGTTTCCATATATGTGGTGCTGGGGAATTGAACCGAGAGCTTCATGTGTAGGAGGCAAGCACTCTTGCCACTAGGCCATATTCCCAGCCCCCAGCCTGACTAATTTTTAACACAGGTGAACTTCAGGCTTATCAAAATCATGTACTAAATCATTAATTCTTTCTGCATATAGAATTCTTGAATCTATGAAGACATCAAATGACAGTTCATTATGTATCAGACTCTGTGCATATTACATCATGTATGCACTCAGCAATCACTTTCTGTGAGAGGTACTATAATTCTCTATTTTATAAATGAGGAAGTGAAGCTTTGAGGTAATAACTGGTTTACCTGGCTTAGAATTTTGTCTAAGCTAGCCTGACTTCTGTACTTTTACCAGGAGGCAATCTTGCCTCTAATCTTAAGTGGGCACTTCTCTTTTTTTCCCCTTCTAATCAGCTAGTCTTTGTGTCTCAGGTCTTTGAAATAGTCTAGGCTCCATATGAGCATTTGCTTCCTTTGGGAGTGCTCCTAGCTACTATTACTATATTATATGTTCTTTGAGATGAGAACAAACGAATTGAGCCCCACCTCTGGGTTTCCCTGCCAGGGCTGTCAGAACTGCAGTACAATAGTGACATGCTCAGGCGAAGTAAGCGAGGTCCTGCAGGTCTATTTTAGGACTTAGAGCTCTGACAGAGGCGTACTGTTACATTATAGCACAACATGATTACAATAGATGAAGTCACTTTCTAGGGAAGCCAGAACCTATATCCTGCTAGTACTTTGTTTAATGAGACTAAGGGGGGAAAAAATAACCTCATCTAATGGGCAGGGAGGCTAAGAGAATGAGACAAAAGTCCCTATAGAGTGTTACTCTGAAATGCAATGTAAGTCAAAGGCAAACTGCAAACTGACTTTTTAAATCTCACTTTGTACCAAATCACCACTGCCTTACATAGAGGATTTTCTTTCTTGAGGAAATACGAAAGTTCTAGAGAAGAGAATGACCATTTCCCATCAGGTTCCTCCATGTCAGTCTCATTTTAAAGCTCTGTAACTCTGCCCCACCAAAGCAGGTGAGAGACATTGTGATGGTAAAGTTTTGTGCTTGTTCTTTAAGAAAGACATTGATGCAATATTTAGTGCTAAACATAGGCTCTGGACCAAAAGTCTTCTTCCAAATCCATAAAAAAAATAACTTGAGGCTTTATTTGTTTACCTTTTTCTTGATCAGACTTTGGTTCATAACTCTGATTCTAAGACTTTCTAAAAATTTAATTTTATTGACATGGTGATGTACAAAGGGGTTGCAGTTATATACATAAGGTAGTGAATACATTTCTTGTCATACTTGTTCCCCCTCCCTTATTTTTTTCTTACCTTCCCTCCTCCCACCTCCTCAGTTGATGCTAAAAATTTTTCAATCCAAATCTCTCATTTTCAGAAGTGTGTATTGGATTCAAACTTTGTCTCTTCCGACATCACTATTCTTTTCTGTCTTTACTAGAAGTGGACTGCAGTCTACTGTTAGTTTATTATCATTTTTTACTTCTCTAGATTCATTTGTATTACTTTTCTACTTTGGTATAATGCTTAAATGAATAGTCACTCTCAACCATATTATTTTTCTGATTTTCTACAGACTTCTTTATTTCCTCCACTTGATTTTGAATATTTTTATGGCTTTTTTAATGCATATTGCATCTCTCATATGCATTGTGTTTTCTCTGATTAGTTATAAATTCTTTGGTTTAATGGACCAAGTCTCATTTATTATTTTTTCTATTGTCTACAATGTTTTAACATAATAATAATATTTAGTGCAACCTTAGTATTCTTCAGTCAGTGTGCTATCATGTTTTCATAAACTTTACAAGAATACTGTGAAGTAGGTATTATTATTAGCATTAAATCAAAAAAGACACAGAAGCTTTGAAAAATTTCAGAAATGCGTCTTTACCTACATAGCTGGGGTCTAGATAAAATCTACCTAACTTCCAAACTCTGTAGTCATTGCATTGGACTTTTTAGTGAACTGGTTGGATATATTAACCCATTCACAACTATTCTAGTATTCCAAGTAAATATGTTACATATCTAAGACTTTTAAATAGCAAAGCTATTCTGAAATGAGTCTTTTCCTCTGGTTCTACAAGGAATTTATCACAGTTAGTTTGATGTGCAAAAACAAGTTCAAATTAAAGATGAAAACACAAGGAGATTCAATCAGTTTGGAAAGAAAATGAGAAATGAGATGAAAGACATTTATGGTGCTTCATGTACAGTAAGTATCATGTTTGTTGAATTTTAAAAGAATGAACTAATGAACCCTTTTAATTAATGAGAAAATATACTAAAGAAGCCCGTATACTAACTATTCTGGGATAATCAATGAAAATATATAGCAATTCTTATAAAGTATTTTGAATTAGGAATATACAATTTAGTATATGCAACTAAAATCACAGAAATATATTCAGAAGATATATGAATACCCCATCTCTCATCAAAATTGCGTGATGCAATTGGAGCTGATATTAAATTCCAAGTTAATAGCTTAAGTACGCCATTTGCTTGGAACAGAAATGACTGATTGTACTTCATTTTAACAGATTGAGTGATATGTGGCCTATATGTTTATGAACTTTGCATATAACTCAGTGAATTTTAGGCATCTTTTCTTATTTCTCATATCCATAGTTCTACTTTTAGTGATATCTTCAGCTGATGATATCTTCTTGAGACTATACTCTCTCAAAGGTCTTTAGTATCCATTATTAGGGCCCAAAGAGTAGAAGCCTTATGTGTCTTCTCTTGAAACTTTCAGTTCCATAAGGGATAAGGCAGAGTCATGGGACTTGTAATTGCTCTTACCTCTCAAGAAATCTGCGTTAATCAGTATATCTTGCTAGAAACCCAAATCCCAAGGTTAGGTTATGTATAATGAAAGGAATTTTATTTAGCTTATAGTATTGAAGGTTTAAGAGAAAAAGTCTCTTGTGTGTTTGTGTCCCAAGACAGTAAAGCAGCAGAACAGAAAGGGAACAGCCTGCAGAAATGGCCTTGCTTTGTAACAACCTGCTCTCTTGAGAACTCATTCATTCCTTGATGCCAGCATGAGTCCCTTCCAAAGCAGTAAAGTACTGATCTAATTACCTTAAACTAGGCCCCTGTTCTTAAACACTCTAACACTTTGCAACATTGCCACAGTGGGGATACAGTGTCTATCTCATTATCCATTGTGGGTCACATTCAAGGCATGCTCAACCAAGGTCTAGAATGAACCTTCATGTGAGGTAAAGACTACTTTTTTGTAGGCCTTCTAAGTCTTCTTGGGGATAAAGAGAGGAATTGTGGGTTATGGTGACATGAAATTTCCATCAGAAATCTAAACTTCACCACGGGATGGTTGTGACTGAGTTCCTTGCTTTGGAATACACATCTTCAGAACTTCCCCAGATCTTATGATTTTTGCCAAGAGACCAAAAGGAAGAACTAAATACTCAACCCTCCTATTCTCTCCCTGAATATACTAGTCTAGTCACATTATGTCCATTATGGTCTGTACCAGTCAATCCTCAATAGTTCCCAGAATCCTAGTCACCTGTCAGATCAGGCACTTAAATTTCCTAGACTTCTGCATAACTTCCATTGTGTTCCCTCTCTCCTACCACTAACCAGTCATGGAATCTTTCCATTATTCCCTCTAGAACACATGGATTTTACTGGAAAAAGTCTCTCCTTTCTCAACCTCTTCTCTGGATGCTGCTTTCATCTTCATAGCCTGAAGGGAGCCTGATCTCTCCCCCAACTCCCAACCTTCCCAGTCTTCAGCCTTCCTAACAGTGTCTCTCAGTAAGTGGTTGAGTTGTGGTATTTGTTTCCCTGCATTCATCATCTGGACTTGGATGATAGGTACAGATGCACTTTTATCCTTCATCACCTTTCCCATCACTCTGTCATATTTACTGTGGCTACTACATTGCTAAATCCAATGGTTAGTTTTTATTCTCATTTATTTGTCATGTTGCTAACATTTGACAGAAAGTTTTGAAATTTATTTGTCATCTGATGTCCAGTACACAGCAATTCCCTAATTTTGTCTCTTTGCCTATAATTTTCCTTTCTTAGTCTTCTGGGCTAATTTCCCAATCTTCAGCAGACAAATTGTCATAGTTACCCATGGATTAGTCACTAGATCTTTTCATCTTCCCCTCTATTTTGATTTGTTTAAACCCACTAAATGTATCATTTCAGTCTCCTAGATTTAAATACCACTTACTTGTTGAAAGCTTATAAATCTTTACCACTGGGCTTGTATCTCTGGATTTCTATATGTATATCTCTGATTGCCTTTCAAAACTTATAGTTAGAAGAATAGTAAAGAACTTATATTTAGTATGTTCAAACCAAAATATTGTACCGTAAGTCAGCACCCTCTCAATTAATCAAATCATAAATCTTGATGCCATCTTGGTTCCTTTTACTTTTGTCATCCTCCACATCTACCCCACCAGAAAATTCTGTTGGTCATATGTACTACCAAAATATACCTCAAAGACAATTATTGCTTGCCATTCCATTGCTACCATCCTCGACCAAGTTAGGATTTTCTCTGGGATTTTTTTTCTTATATCTGACCATTTGCACTGTGCTTATGTTATTTTATTAATAAATAAAAAGGCAGTATCAGTGTTTGAAATCAATGCCTTATTATTGTGACATAAGTGCCCTAGGCATAGGGACATACTCCTAAATTTTACAGTACAACTTTCAGACAGTGGTAAAAATTGTTCATAATAAAAGCCAAAGTATTTCACTTTTGTGTTCAGTGTGTATATTGAAATCCTCTTCAACTCAGAGTAACTAAAAATTTTTATAGTAGTGTACAGGACCATGTAATATCTAGACCATACTATGGCTCTGAACAAAACTATTTTTAAACACTAACCTTACACACATAGTGTACATGTCTCTCTTTTAGGACTACATGCTTGATCTGTAGCACTTTCTGAAAGCCCAACTTCCTGCCACCTTTCCATTTTTCTGAATTATAACCTTCACAAAGAAACTAACCCTAACCTGACATCCTAGTTAATTTTATAATCCTCTCTTCAATACAGAACTCATAAGCTCCTTTTATACCTATCACTACCTTTTCATTATCTTTACCCTTTTAACATACGGTATCATACACTTTAAAAGAAACAAAAAATAAACTATCTATTATTTATTGTCTTTCTCTTTCGCTAACATAGGAATTCCATAAAAGTAAAAACTTGTTGCTTTTGGCTCTCTGATTTATCTCAAGAATCCAGAAAAGTGCTTACCATATAATATGTACATAATAAGTACTTGTTAAATAAATATTAGATTTTTTATGTAGTATTTTATAAGATATAATATACTGTCATGTGTTAGGAAAAGACACCCTTAAATATATCTTTGCTACTGGTCATGTTGTTAATATTTTTTCCATTTTTATGGATTAGGAATGAGAGGCCAGAAATCTTTTTTTATCTCTTCTGAACTCATTGTTTTTATTGCTAACCTCATTTCAGTTCCCAGGTCAGTATTCCTAAAGATTTTGCTTAAATCATAGCACAAAACAGATTATGGCCTAAAACTTTTACTAAGCCCTTTACTGATGACTGCTAATAATTGTGAATAAACACAAGATACAGGCAGCATCTGATGGACTACTTCATAGAAAAGAAGGATATGTCTGAGTCTGAACTCATAAAAAAAAAAAACTGTACTTTTCCTTTTACTAGCAGAGCTACACAGAGGCTCATGTCCGAAAATTATGCAATTTACAAGCCACCTGGCATCTTGCAATGGGTTTGACATACTCAGATCAGGGATTTGATCTCAGTGTTATGCTGAGATGACACCTTGAGAGGTGACTAATATCATTTTATTAAAACTAGATTTTGATAACTTGCCAGAATTTATTAATTTGACTGGGAGATCAGAGGTATTTTGATACTTCTGATTCTTAAATTTAAATACTAAGGTTCTTGTTGATTGCAATTGAATGTGTTAAGCTATTTTGGAAACAGATTTATGATTTGTGATCAGAAGCAATCTTGTGGTTAGATGGCAATCCCACAGGAACAGAAAAGCTTTGTTAGAAATTTCTATACTTTTTTCTCTGTAGTCATAACTACGTCTACTTTCCTCAAGAAAGAATTATATCTCTTTCTGAACTTACTACAAAAAAGTGTAGGCCAAATTCCTCTAGACTTCAAGTTTTTACGAAGCTTGGCTTTGATCTTGGCTAGCTACAGAATTCTCAAATTCCAAATAGTCATGGATTCAAATTTTCTTTGTTAAAGTGTTTTTATTTCTGAACAAAGAAAGCAGTTAAATTCATACTAGTAATCAATGTGATTGTTTTGTCTTCAGAATGACAAAATTTATGGTTCTAATTACAAGAAGGAGAGTGAAAAGGAACACCCATGTGTTTACTGAAAGCTCATTACTCTATCCACTCTTGTATTAACACTTGGGATACTGTGTTGAAGAGCTGTCATAGATAGAGTAATAACAGCTCTTCAACACAGTGTCCCAAGTGTTAATACAAGAGTTTCTTCCAGTCACCTAGAGAGAGCTATGAAAGTTTAGGAAATTTAAACACTAAAGCTACCAGAACAACCATGTTCATTGCAGCATTGTTTAACTTAGCCAAGATATGGAACCAACACAGATGCCCCTCAGTCAACAAATGGATCAAGAATATATATATATATATACATATATATATGTATATATATGTATATATATATATATGAATTGTATGGTTCCATCACAAAGAATGATATTACCCCACTCATAAGAAAATGAAAAGACTTGGAAAAAATTATATTAAGCAAAGTAAGCCAGACCTAAATAAACACAGGTTGCATGGATTTGCTCACTTGTAGTGATTAGAATGTATCTATAAATCTACAAGTAAACATATGGATGGTAAAAGGAAAAATATATATTTGGACATGATAAATTAATCAGGATTATAAATATTCATACAGTCAGAACAAAGGAGGATATTCTTAAGAGAGAATCACAAGGGCTCAATAGCTATATGTATATTATCATGTAAAATGATGTTTATAGAAATTAACTCCAAGACATGGAAACAAGTGGTGTTTTGATTTGTATTCTTTCACCCCCTTGTCACTGTTTTGGATTTGTGTGCTTTTTGTCTTGTATGTAAGTTTGTCTGTTTGGGGGAGGGAAATGGGGAGCACAGAAATGGCAGGACAAAGGGTGAACTAATACAGCAGTGATGCTCACTAGAAATGTACTCATTACCTGATGAATGTAACTGTAAACCCTCTGTACATCACTTTTACAATAAAAATATACTCTTAAAAAAAGAAAAAGGGAAAGGATATCTATGTCACACACTAGAAGAAGGCCAGAGATGGGATCTGGATATCTCTCCACTGTCTCAAAATGCTTGACAGAATTGTTGACTCTCTTTCTTTAAAACCTCACTCAAATAAAATGTAACCACATAAAAAGTTATTAAGAAATAAAATGAGATATAAAAGCAGTACCAGATTTAAGACAGGTGCGTTGATAAAACCATCACTGCCACTGTCTGAAGCTAATTGAGCAACCACCATAGAGGTCAACCAGATGAACGGTTAACTACAATTAGGCATAGAGAAAATTAATTTGATTTGTTGAAGTTGAAAATCAGTGGATGTATTGGATGTGGGAACTTAGACAGGAGAAACTTCTGACCATATGATTTCACTGTCCTCATAGACAGAATGCTGATGAACTTTAATCTGGAATATTTGTCTCAGTCACACTTTATGCTAGGAAAATTTGTATTCTTTATTTTTTTCCTATCTTCTCGTCCCTGTCTTTTGTCTCTTTTTTCCTTCTCTTCTTTTTCCTTTTCTTTTCTTACATTGAAGTCTCCATTATGGAGAAGTTGAAAAACTTTGAAGTTGATAATCTTGTCCCAAGAGACTTTGCTTTCTCTCCGGATTTAGAAATTTTCAGTATTAAGGCTAAAGATCAAGGGATTTGTATCAGTGCTGAGAACGTGTCTTGTCTCTGTCCTTTAGATTATAAAATTTTACAGGCCTGGAGCCAGTGGCTCATGCCTATAATCCCAGCTGCTCAGGACACTGAGATCAGGAAGGAAAGTCTCCTTGAGACTCTTAACTTCTTTTAACCACTCAAAAGCCACAAGTGTTAGTGTAGCTCAAAGTGATAGAGCTCTAGCTTTGAGCAAAAGAGCTCAAGGAAAGCACCCATGCCCTGAGTGAAAGCCCCATGACTAACAAAAAGAAAAAAAACAACCAGACTCCAGGATTACCAAATGATTGAATTTGATTAACTTTCTATTTGATTAACTCTATAATAACTTTCATTCTTTTAATTAATTTGATAACTACTATTCAATACAACTCTTTTGGGTAAATCTGACTTTTTCTTATTTGTTTAGAAGAATCCCAATCCCTGTGGTTTAATTGACTATCACAGTTTTTATTCTTAGTAAATGATTTAGATAGATCCTAAAATTAGCCCTAATGCCTATCATTTTCTTGTGTGTGTTTCTGACTCCATACCTATATACTTGCTTATGCCCTGAAGGCATTTCAGCCTGCGACCCTTATAATAACTAAAATCAGGAGTAATATGACTTAATGATGGTTCAAGATGTCTTTAAGAATATGTACCTACATCATCACAGAATATACTCTATTTTAAATCTTACATATTTATTATCAGATAATGTGCCAACATACTTGTCCATATATATGAAAAATTCACTGATATTCTAGCAACAGAGTTCACAGTATGCTTTCTTGGGTGAGATCTCTCTTGGCAAATAGATTTGGACCTTTATCTGTCATTGATAGTTTGGTAGTTTAATTGTAGCCTTCTGAACACTGTAAATCCTGGCATTTCCTGTAAAATCTAGCTATAACAATACAGAAATTTTTCAGTAGCCATCAGTGTTTAGAGAATGCATAAATAATATGAGTGATGACTTGTTAAAGAGATTTGTTTTGTTCAAGCCGGGAAACATAAATGATTGATGTTAATGCATATAGCCATCATGCAGGTTTCTTATGTTATAGAAGCTACCCGATTACCAAATGAAGAGCTGATCCTAGTAGATACTTGAAACAGTAAGGTGGTTTGAAATGGACAATACAAATTATGATTTCTCTCATGCAGATTTATTGTAGCTCATTTTGAACAGCAAAGGAGCATAATGTGCTTATCAACTCAAGGAAAATTTTTGATATATAAATAATTTGCACTCAGTTGAAATTCTCCTATATTCTTTTCTTGCTATTTCCCTAACTTAAATTGCTAAGAGGCTGATTTAACTATTAACAAACAATTTTGTTGTTTCAAATGTGAAATTTTTTTGTTATAAAATTCAAGGACCTAGTTTTCACATGTGGTTTATCCTTGAAAAATCAACACTGTCAGTAGCTCAAATACAGAAACCAGAGGAAAAAGTTAAATATCTATAAATAAGAAGATAAATGAGATATAAATAAGCTATTGAAAATCAGGTTTACTTAAGTCTTTGGAAAAAAAGAACGTAAGCATATTGCTTGACAGAGCCTCAATACAGTTTTCAAACTTCAAAATTACAAAAAAAATATGGCGGTGAAAGAAATAGTCTATGAACACTTTCAACTCACCTTACTAAAATTTTACTCCTAAAGAGCCTGACTTTGATATGCTTTTCCTTTTGGTATAGAAGGTTTATTAAGATATGTCACAAAAAGTAATATTTAATACTTCTTATTCGGGGAGGTTTTGTTTTAGAATAAAAACTTCAGAATCAAGATGAGAATATTTATTAAATAATATTGTTCTACATGTTGTACTTGAAACATATTTTTGAGAAAATAGTCAGGCCCTGAAGCTGCTTACTACCTCATCAGAATATGCATACAAGATTAAAATGTGCTTCTACCAAAAAAATGTTAGTCTTAACACCAAAAATAATTGAGGCTGGAAGGAGAGCTTTTGAATGGAACTTTGTTTTAAAAAAGAGGAGATTATAATTTAGCTAAGTGGTCAAAGAAGTCTGCTACCTTGGTCTCCTAAGATCTAAACCAATGTCATTTCTTTGCTCTACTGTCTATCTTCACAGGGCTCAATGCAATAAAAAAAAAAAAAAAACACTCACTTAGATGTTATATGTGTAACAAACTTGTTGTCTTTTCTTTTTAAATTTGAATTTATTTATATTTTGGCAGTACTGGACTTTAAACTCAGTGCCCCATACTTCTTGGTAAGTGCTTCTGAGCCATGGCTCCAGCCCTCACTCTTTATTTAACAGCCACTTCAGAAAGGTGTTCATATCCACATTTTAGTAAGTCCATTATGTCCTTTGAGATAAAGTCACTTGCCGAAATTCACTGTACAGATACAACAATCTAAAACAAATCTCTGTGAATTCAATGCCTCGAGTTGTGCTGAAATACATTTTTAATTTAAAATATCATAAACTTTCCTTCTTTCTTCTGTTCTTTAGAGTCTTATAGGAAATAGAAAATACACATACTCTTTCATCTCTATAGGTTCAGCATGAAAGATATTGTTAAATATTTGGCTAAAATTTATGAGTTGCATATATTATGGATTTTTTTATTCAGAAGATACCTGAAAGTAGATTATTCACCCCACTAATTTATGAATTTGGTAATTAAGAACAGAAAGGTCAAGCACTTTTCATGGAGGGATAGTAAAATTAACAAAGAGGCAAAGTTCTGGTTTTAAATTCTCTGGTTTTTATATTATTCCAGATTCACATTTAAGGGGCCATATGTGGAAAGGGGAAAATAAAGATTAGGAAGAGACGTAATGCTATCATAAAGAAAGCTAGGTATTGATAAAGCCAATATCAATAGATTTAATAGATACAGTACTGTTGGTGGCTGACTTTCAAAGGGCTGGTAAACATTGTTACGAGTCTTCAGAGGGACAAATGACTGGAATATTCATCCCATGTTTTGCTAAGAAAAGCAACTTTTACATTTTATTGTGTCTTGCAGGAAAATGTACATTCTATTAGGCAAAGTAGAAATGAAGTTATTTGTCAATTAAATCTCTAGTTATTAATTTCTTTTCATTGGATTTGTGAAACTTTTCATTTGCTTACATTAGGAGACATTGTTTTAGGAGAAATCTTTTCATGGTTTATTTATTTTAGGAGAAATTGTTTAGAGAAAATGTAATATCTAGAGCATATTTAATAATTTTTCCCATATTGAGTTTGACTTACTTTTCTGGGGAAGATGAGGAGGCTAAAAATACCCTTACCACTTGATCTTATAACCTTAAATGAGGGCAAACCTCCTCTTGGCACTAACAAGAATTTTGTCTGCGAATAGTTACAGAATTGAGTCCATGATGATTAAGAAGCAATTTGATTTTCTCCCAAGAGGTAGAAAATCCAGCACAATTTTCAGTATAGAGTGAATGCACACACTAGCATCTTGTCCATATTCCTAATAATAGCCAGAATGAAAGAAGCGAGAGCCAACAATTCTTGAAGGCTTTAGCCTGCTTGCATCAAAAGCCTGTCAGCTAAACAAATACAGTGAAGTGGTAGGAGAGAGAGAGCCAGGAAATTAACTGCTGTGGGCAATAGTTAATGAGTGGTCCCTTTAAAAGGAAGGTTTGGTCATGGAAGTATATGCAGTGAAAAAAAATAACACTACGGATAAGTGTGAGTCTGTGCAAATTAGATTCTTATTTGATTCTAAAGTTTATTGTTTTCTGAGTGATCTGCTTCCAGTGAGCTACAAAAGCTTCTCCACACCCTACACCCCTGCCCCCAAACAAGATGAGTAAGATCAATCAAAAGATAGAAACTTTGAAGCATGCTTAGGCTGCTGGGTAAAAGCATGCAAATATGTCTGAGACTTCATTAAAAAATGCCTACACAACACCTTGGGTAAAATCCACAGCAGCTTGGCATTGCTGCCTCATTAGGAACAAAATGAAGTGGTCATTCCCTGAAGAGTGCCCCTGCCTGATTCTGGCCAATCCCATGAGTGCCTAACTCAAATGATTTACAGCTTAAGCAACTATAAATCCTCTTGATTCCAGCTATTCAAGGGTTCGTGGCTTTAGGCAATGTGGCCCAAACCAGGGCAATATGCCTATTCAAGCCTTACTTATAATAGAACAAATTGCAGATGCTCTACGAATACTTTCTTAACCTTTTCATCAAGTGTCAAAAACAAATGAATTATCAACAATTTATGTGAAGAACTAGTCATTGAAACAAACATTTCCCTGGATGTGAATTGACTAGATTATTTTCCTTTTTCTTTCTTTTTCTTCTTTTTTTTTAAGAGAGGTAAGAACAAGCTGGAGAAGATGACATTCCTGATGCAAATGTTGTGGTATCTGTTGTCCCTGTATCAGGTGCCACAGGGAATTGAAAAGCAATAATCTGTCAGGACTGAGGGGAACATGGCTTTCTCTTATGGGTTTCCTATAATTGTGGTTCTTAAAGAGCAGTCAGGGACCTGTATCACCTAGAAGCTTATTGGCAATGTAAAATGTGGGTTGATCCTCAGTCTCCTGAATCCGAATATGAATTTCAACAAGATCTACCAGGGTATATACTTTTGAACGTGTGTTCACAGTGGAAAATATCATTAAGGAGTAATAACAAAAATCCTTATAAATGTCATTCTATACTATTTACCCTAAAGTCCTCTGTCTTTCAGTGAGATTCCAAGTTCTTACTGATGTAAGAAACTTCAAAAATATTCTAACTATGGGCTGGGGATATGGCCTAGTGGCAAGAGTGCTTGCCTCGTATACATGAGGCCCTGGGTTCAATTCCCCAGCACCACATATACAGAAAACGGCCAGAAGTGGCGCTGTGGCTCAAGTGGCAGAGTGCTAGCCTTGAGCAAAATGAAGCCAGGGATGGTGCTCAGGCCCTGAGTCCAAGAACCAGGACTGGCAAAAAAAAAAAAAAAAAAAAAAAAATATTCTAACTAAAGTCTGTAGATACCCTGAGATACAGCACTTCACTGGTTTTGAAGTAAAATGATGTGAGTTACTTATCATAGTTACAACTTCAATAGTGCCATTACAAACTTTAAGGTAATATTTGATACTGGAGGTAGAGAAAGCATTATAAATTAATTTTAAGACATTTGTATCCGTTTTACCCCCCAAACAAACCTGCAAATCATGTCATTTATCCCGGTAAGGAATAGAGGGAACTTCCACCAAAAGACCTCAATTTACACTATTAATTTCCAACGAAAGCTTCTTAGAATGAAGCTCTCATTCTCACAATCTCATTTCAAAATGTTCCATTACATGTAGGATGAGTCAAGTGATATGCAGCCGAATTATCTTCCAGCTATTTCATAGCAATCATTAACAGGTATATTTTAATAACAATTTCCTCATCTATGCATGCCATTGTTATCATTCTATTTTTTTATTTTAATCTTTTTAAAGAATTTTATTGTAAAGGTGATGTACAGAGGGGTTGCAGTTGCTTACATCAGGTAATGAATACATTTCTTTTTGAACAGTGTCACTCCCTCCCTCATTTTCTCTCATTTTTTGTTTATTTTTTCTCCTCTTGACCCCCCAAGTTGTACAAGTTCATTTCCAACATAGTGTCTGGTGAGTATCATTGCAGAATTGGTTTCTATTTTAGTCTGGGCTAGATTCCTAAGTGTATAGTAATTACTAAGAGCCATGAAAATTCGACACAGAAGTGTCATGGCCCATCAGCCAAATGCTATGCCAGCTTAGAACCTGATCATCATGCTGAAATGCATCATTCTTACAAAAAAAAAAACAAAAAACAGTACTTTTTGGTTTTTGTATATTTAGTTGCTACTACATTATAGTTCTGTGATTCATAGACTTTTTATTAATCCAGAGTTTTTAAAGTGTGTTCATGTGCATAAGAAGTGTTAAGAGACAATAAAGTTCTTATGGCTAATTAAATAGAGGAAATAGCTGACTAGACAAAATTATGAAGATTAATTTCCTGCTTGACTTCTCAGAACCTTCAATAAGTTAAGATAAATTATTAACATCCCATTGTAGAGTATAATATACAGTGTGTTGTCTACAAAAATCTTAGAGGATGTCCATGTTCATTCTTTATGATTAGTGTCTGAATTACACATTGTCACATTTTAATTTCATCTAATTATTAAATCCTGTTTGGGTTGCAGTCTTCTGAATACCATATCATACCACTCAAAGTAAATAGAGTAAACTATCACATTTTTGGTCTATACCACTACCCAATATTTTATGAACTTATAAACTTTTTTATTATTTATTATTGTTTCATTGGCTAATCTTGCCTCCAACCTAGATTATATGTATTTCAATGACACGATTTGAAATTTACATTTTTCATATCTGTACTGAATGTGATGCTTTCTTGAATATGATAGGGAATAAATTACTTAGTTTAATGCTGACTTATCCTAAAACTATGTTTTTCACATTTTTATTTATTAGTTCTATCATTACAGGAATTGTTAATCTGTTTATTCCAACTAGCTCATTATTTTGTAAACAAAGATTATGTATCCAATGAGACTGTTTTTATTGTCAATAAGTAAAAATATTTTATACATATAATTACTACAGTGGTACTAAAATCTAGATTTTTTTCTAGAGTTAAGAAAAAACAAACACTTGTGTTATGTATGCTGGAAATTCTTTCTTCAAATGCAGAGGGCAGATAGGCCAGAAAATTCCAAGTGCAAATGGATCATTAATGTGAACTTAATTTGTTATGTATTTCCTTATTATTTAGTGCTGCAAATATTGTTAACTTTTTAAATCTAGAAGTTACCTAAACCTTTTGTTCCTGTATATGGTATTGAGACCCCAGGGATGTGGACAGAGCATCCTCTAGTTGTTCTGATACTGTGTCATTTATTTCCATTATTTTTCACTAAAAGAATCAAAATTAAACACCATTATTTGTTGATCATTTCATTTATTGCTTTCCTTCCTTTTTATCCAAACCAATTGGACTTGTTACAAAGACATTACAAAATTGAGAAAGGAAAATGTTTCTTGTTTTTAGATTGAAAATTTCAGCCAGGTGCTGGTGGCTCATTCCTGTAATCCTAGCTACTCAGGAGGCTGAGATCTGAGCATCATGGTTCAAAGCCAGCCCAGGCAGGAAAGTCCACGAGACTCATCCCCCAATTAACCATCAGAAAAACAGAACTGGGTGTTGTGGCTCAAGTGGGTGCTGTGGCTCAGCCTTGAAGAGCTCAGGGACAGTGCCCAGGTCCAGAGTTCAAACCCCACCACTGGCAAAAAAAAAAAAAGACGAAGAAGACTGAAAATTTTAGTGAGTGCTCCATCTTTATGGTGTGAGAGAGTGAGTGGGGATGGCTGGAATAAGGATTACCAAACACACTATTGTAGTCTATTAGAATACCTCTGTACCAGCTACTTCGGGAGGCTGAGGCAAAAGAATCGATTGAGCCCAGAAATGCAAAGACTGATTAACATAGCAAGACTCCATCTCAGAAAAACAAAAATGTCTCTGAGTGTTCCTTCCTTTTGGCTCCCTAGTAGTACCTTACAGATATACAAGCAAGGTTTTTAGGATGATCTTGTATTGAGCTTTATGAATTAACTAATGCAAACCAATTGTAAGCACACTTAAATAAGAATGTAAATTATTGTCATTATTATTATTAATTTTGGTACTACAGCTTTAACTCAGGACCTTGTTTTGCTAGACAAGTGCTCTACCACTTGAGCCATACCCTCATTCCATGCTGATCTTTCATAGACTGCCTTTTATTTTCTACCTTGGGATTTAACACTACCCAATTATACAATTCAGAGATCCATGCCAGACTAATGTAGTAAATATTTGGAACCATCCTAGTTCCATAAATGGGAAGGCAAGGGGCAAAATGAGCTTCTTATTTTTTCTTTTATTGCTTAGAGGATAAATCTTTGATTATTTTAAATATCTCACTCAGGTAGTTTTGTCAAATATCTGCCTAAAGGTAGAAAATTGGATTGAATTATTTATCATTATGCTTTATTATGTTTATTCTCCAATTAAGTATATTTTTTAAAAATCTTGCTATTCCTAGCAATTATAAAAGCTCATCTTTACTGAAGGATTTGTGTCCATTGAGATAAATTTTATTCTGAAGCATAAAGGTTATAAAAAGTAAGAAAGTAAAATTTCAAAGTCAAAGGAGATGCTTCAAAACACCTATCAACATTTTCACTCCCACCATGTCCTTTTCTGGACACCATTAGGAGAACAGTGCATTTGAATTCTGCTGCTATGTATTATGCATGATGCATCGTTTACTGCATCATTCTGTGCCATTCAGTTCACCTGAGATGAAATCAGGCAAAGGAGGTAAATTAAGTCTACCTTCAGAACACCAGACCGCTGACTCTTATAAAAATTGATTTACTAGTTTATCTAATGTTTTAAAAACTCATTTTATTTAGTTGTAAATCATATCATTCGGTACTCCGACATCAGAAGGCAAAATTAATGATAGAGATAAGGACATTAGAAAAAGCCACAGCATGGCTACATGACAACATGAAAAAGTTGATGAATGGCAGCTTAGGAGCAGTGACACTGGGTTAGATTTAATTTGAATGGTGAAGGGCATCATACTATTGAGCAGTCTGGGTAAGGATGAGTTCCTTTTGCCACATGGGCCTGATGTCATCAGGAGTGACATGAAACAGTGATACAACAAGAAAATGACATGTGGCATTTTGAAAGCCAGAACAATGAAATTTTGAGGTTAGCCTTGAGTAAAAGTACATTTTCTTTGCTAGACAAAAACATCATTTAGTAATTCTGAAATATAAGTTTTTCCCCTCCTACTAACTCTTTAGAAGTAGCACATAAAGGAAATTATGTCACCAGGATGTGGGGGCACATGAACTACAGGTAGCAGGTAGACCTGTTGGTGAGTAGAAATTTAATGTCAGTAATATTTAATCTGAATGAAAGAAATGAGCAACATAAAGGGATGCCTACTTTGTGGAGAATTTCAGTACCTTTCACACAACAAATGTTCTCTATACACTCTATTATACCAATGGCTCATGCCATCTCAATGAAAGGGATGCATTTTTACTGAAGACAAAGGAGTCTTTAATTTCTTCTATAAAGTTCAATTCTTCCTACATAAAATTCTAAGGCATGAAAAATGCAGTATACTTAATAGTTGATCAGAATCATTAGCTCCCAAAGCCAAATACTGATCATATTCACTCCAAGCAGCAACCTTTTGATATCATGTCCTGTAGCTATCTACCTGTGTTATTTCCTGTGTCAAGGAGTTTTTCTATCATAGCCCTGATGAACTTACGTTCTTGCTGAAACTGCATCCAACACACCCAAAGAAAGTAAAAAAATTGCCGCTCATGAGAGAGTTTAGGAAACCTAATTTACAACTTTTACTGAGTCAAAATATGCTCAGAGAGTGGTCATTCTACATAGAAAGAAAGTAAGACAAGAAAAAGAAACCAACCTCTTTGAATCATTTGAATCATTTAGTCTGGCAATTGAACTGGTTTTCTTTTTCTCTTTAATAAGCTTGATCACAACAGCCAGTTTGCTGCCTAATTCTCTTTATTTTTTTCTTCAAGAAGGAAATGCTATCTGAGTAATAGGGAAACTACTAGCAAAAAATGAACCTGTGCTGTAGTGTAGAATTTACTTTTTTGTTATGAAATACTGAAATTACGTATATATAAAATCAAATATACATATAATCAAATATATTCCATATATAATCAAATAACATTAAAGTGAGGGGATAAGGTCATTAACCATGTCCTTAAAACATATAATATTGAAGCACCTGTTCATGGAAATGTATCAATGTACATTACAGTAAGATTTGGAGATGCTAATCTTGAAATTTCTGTATGTAAGTCAAGCCTCCTTCCTGATTTGAAATGAACATATTTAAGGCCCAGGGCATGTGAATGTCTCCTGGCTTATGAGTGAGACTGAGGCAAGTGTGCACTTGCCCAAGCAAAGCAGACCTCTCCAGAGCTCCCTTTCTGACCACTGAAGAATCACACACACAGCAGGCAATAATCAGGTCTCCCCTCAGAAGATAACCGCATTCATATTTCTTTACTTTTGTAAGATGAAGAATTAGTTTTTAATGATGAGCAAGCAATTTTGTATCTTTACAATACAAATAAGGTTGTTAAACCTTTGATTTTTATTCAGGATACACAGTAGCTCCTCATGTCTATTTCTGCAATTACCTGTGAGGGGCTTCATGCTATAGCACCTAAATATTTAATAGAAGACAAAGGAGCATGCTAAAATCTTACAAATGTCTCCAAGTGACTTAGGCAATGGTAGCATATGCTAAGGGCCTTTGCATTTTTCTTTAATGTATTGTCTTTTGTTTTGATTACAGTGGAAGAATAGAACACAAACAGGAATTACAGGAGAACAGAAAAATAAAATAGAATGCAGAATGCTAAAAATAAGGTAGCAAAATTTATGTCACAAGAGTATATAGTCAAAAAGAAAGGCTGAATGGGGACATGGGCATGTGAATTGGTATACAGCTTTGTAAAGCCTGTACATTATATTTATTTCTGTATGAATATTTGTTCTCATTTTCAAATACTGTTTTCTTGGTTATCACCTCAACATCCACTTATTCAATCACAGATTTTTTGAATATTTAAGTACATGCTCAAAGGAGTTGCCAATCAACAAAGCAGTTTATGAATACAATGTGTCTTGATCAATGTCACCCCTTTGAACATTCTCAGCCATCCCTCCCCACCCACCCTTTCTCACTAATTTTGTAGGATAAACATTCCATTTTTTACTTCATTCTTTTATTTCATCATTCTAAATTTCATTCCTTATACATTTATCTTAGCAAATGAACTTACAACTTTGGATATAATTCAAAGTTCCTATTTCACCTGATTAAAAGTAACTTTCATAAACTTTTGCAACAAATGTTTATTAATGCCTACATGCACAACCTGGAACAAGTGATTCTGAGAAATATGTTAGAGTTCACTCTAAAAGCATAGATTTTGTAAACTAGGAACAGGGAGCCAGTGGCTCGCACCTTTAATCATAGCTAGTCAGGAGGCTGAGATCTGAAAATACCGGTTCAACAACAAGCCTGGCCAGGAATATCCATGAGATTCTTATCTCCAATTAAACACAAAAAGCCAGAAGAAGAGCTGTGGCTCAAGTGATAGAGCCCTAACCTTGAGCACAAAAGCTCAGAGGCAGTGCCCAAGCCCTGAGTTCTAGCCCCAGAATTGGTACAAAAAACTTCCTTGTTTTCCCATGTGTGAACATCATTTGTATAATTATATCACAGCAATAGGTTGATGATCAGGGTCAAATAGTCAGAGACCAGGCTACAGGGAGAACCACTCCACTTTCATTGTTTGTCCTGTACACAAAAGCATACTGTGCACTTCTAAGTTAAGTGATAACTCAGTTTATTTACACAGTTTATTTAAGAAATCATAATAACTAGGAATTTTACAAATTAATAATAAATAGGAAAGAGTGATGAAAAGTAAATATTTTTTTCTCCTGAGTCTAATCTTTTATTAATCTGCATATGTGTTATTCCAAATATATACATATAGATCACATATATATGTGCATAAAATGTATAAATACATATATATTATACATGAATGATTTATTACAGGAATATCAGTGTTTCTAGATTACACTGCATACTTGATGAGCTGTCATTAGTGCAGAAAGAATACATAGCTTTTCAACAAAAGAAAAGAATGTGGCTGCCAGAGTGTTGCAGTGGTTTGGGCTTTTTTTTTTTTTTTCCCAGCATCCGTCCCTGCCAATCTCTGCACTGCCAGTAGGGAAAACCATATCCATGGCAACCAACCGTACCATTCCAACCCACATCAATGACGCCTCCAATCTAAACTGTCAAATATTCTATGCACATCATGTAAAATAGGTCTCTTTCCCCTTATACCTCTGTGCATCTCGTTTCCGTGGCTACATGTTTATGCAAATGAGAATTGTCCTTTCTCTCTCAGGTTGATTGAACACTGAATTTGTTTTGCACCTTGGCAATGCAAAGCCATGCTGTCTTGCCACCTGGTCTACCACATAATTGCAAAAAATTACGTTATAATGATAACTGTCCCCAAATTAGCCTGATAGCACCATCTACCTGCCTTGTGAGTGAAAGAAACAGTGTGCAATAAAGAAGCATGTTAAAATAAAGTCGAGATAGGGGAATAATGTTTAATTGGCTCTCCAGAGTCTACTAATTTTCAGAATTGGAAACCTAGTGTTTGATTTGTTCTTTTTAGTCAGTGAGAAGAAAAAAATATCCTTCATAAATTCTGAATGACAAATTTGCCCATCCCCTTTTGCATGTGGTTCCAGCATCCCTGGGAATCTAAAGTGTCATTTCCTCTCTGGAAGAAAGAAAGCACAAAACATGCTAGGTATGTACTCTAAATTTCACTCAGACTCAGTTCCAACTATAAATTTCTTCCAATCCCTGCACCTTCCTCAATCTTTCCCCCAATCCTCTCCATATCTCACATAAATTCCTTTCTTTTAATGTTAAGATGCAGAATTTTTACATGACACATAATAAAATAAAATAAAGCTGGAAACCTGAGAAAACTACCTTTTATCCCCCTCATGTTCTTTAGTCTATTGTTTCCCACCAGATTATGTTCAAAAAGTAATTTTGTTGTGATGGTCATAATTTTTAAAAATTATTTTAGGTAGTTGCACAAAGAGGTTTCAATTTGATATATCAGTTGTAAGTACAGTGCATCCTAATCAATATCACCCCTGTCGAAAAAATTGCAATTAAGCATTTTTCAAATTATGAAAATAAGATGGCTCTTTATTCAGTTAATTGTGATTCATATTTGCAAAGATACGGTGGCTTTAAGGACTATACTCATGTTAGCTTTACAGAGAGAGAGAGATGACAGATAAAAATCTGGTACATGATATATTTCCCCAGAGTATAAATAACAAAAAAATCACCCCTAGATTCTACTATGATTAGTGTTGAGGATATATTTTACTTCTCTCCCCACTTAACATTTCTCTCCTAGCAAAAAAATTCCTTCAGTCTTTTGTAAAAATAAGAAAAATTATAAAATGATAAGGTGAATTTTCTCACACTGATCTTTCAGCAGATGTAAAGTCTCCTTTTAATTGATGAGGATGAAGCATAGATGACAAAGGTTGATAAGATCTTTTGTAAAATCAGTGGATGATCTCTAAATGAGTCCTGGTCAAAGATTAAAAAATATGAAAAATTTGGGTGGGGAATGTGGCTTAGTGGTAGAGTGCTTGCCTAGCATGTGTGAAGCCCTGGGTTCCATAAACAGAAAAAGCCAGAAGTGATGCTGTAGCTCAAAAGGTAGAGTGCTAGCCTTGAACAAAAAGAAGCCAGGGACAGTGCTCAGGCTCTGAACCAAGCCCCAGGACTGCGAATATATATGTGAAATTTTTAAAGCAAGATTTTTGATTTTGTTATCTTTTCTTCCATCTTGAGCTCCATCTTTTACAGAACACTTAAAAGTTCATCTGAAAGCAAACTTTCCCCCAGACTCTTCCATTCCTGACTAAGAAGATAACCACTGACTTTTCCGCATTTCATTACATGCAATTTCCTGTTTATATGATTTGCTCTGACTAGATTATAAACCTCAGAGCAAAGTTGAAGAAAAATAATATCATTTCACTTTTCTGTATTTTTCTATCATATAATAAATATCTTTTTTTTCCAGTCCTGGGGCTTGGACTCCGGGCATGAGCACTGTCCCTGACTTCTTTTAGCTCAAGTCTAGCACTCTACCTCTTGAGCCACAGTGACACTTCTGGCTTTTGCTGTTTATTTTGGTTTATTTGAGGAATCTAACCGAGGGCTTCATGCATGCAAGGAAAGCACTCTACCACTGAACCACATTCCCAGCCCTATAATTAAAATATCTTGCTCAGTTAAAACAGTGAACTAATTCAGCAGAGGTGCTCCCTAGATACTATGTTGGAAATGAATGATACAACTTGTGGGGAGAAAGGTCAGGAGGGAAAATAAACTAGGGGAAAATGGGGGAGGGTTTACATGGCTCAAAAAGAAATGAACTGATTACCAGACTTACGTAACTCTAACCCCTCTGTACATCAAGTTTACAATAAAAATTTTAAATATTCAATATCAAGTTTCTTATTGTTTTTTGTATTTTAGTGTAAGATATTTGGACAGTGAACATCTTATAAATATGGCTTTGGCTATGTCAGAAGAGAAAGCAACATTAGTTAAATGTTCATTATGTTTGAAGCAAGATGGAAGGGTGAATATGACTGAAGTATGTATGAAAATATCATTAAAAACATTAAAACTGTGTAATGAAAAAACAGGAAGGGGGAGATCGGAGACCTCTGAAAGAACAGAAGGAATGGATATAACCTAAGTATGTTATATTCAGGAATAGAACTATTTCAATAAAATCTCTTTATATAATTAATAGACACTAGTAAAAATAAAATAAAATGTCAACTATTTTAAATAAAACATTATTTTCTGGTTAAAATTTACTTTTAAATAACAAATTGTATTTTGCAAAGCAGCAGTATTTGAAGGAAAGGACACAGCGTCCCTACTAATCTTGTTGGGTTGCTGTTACTCCACAAATAATATTATTTCCTGAGCACTGTTCTTAGTCCTTTGAAAAATTGCTAGAACATTGAAGACTTTGTTTTTTAAACTATAACCAGATGCATAATAAACACATATAAATACAGGTGATAGGATCAGTTTTAAAAATGAAATATGTCCTTTGACATCAGTTGTACTGTTAACATAATTGGATGTGAATTACCAAATGTAATATACAAAAGATCAAACAATTTTGGAAAAGTAAAGTAAATCATTGTAGCAACATGTACTTAAAACAAGAACTCAGATGAATCATATTTACCCAAGGAGATCCAATACTTAAGGATATGACCTTTTCATGAAATCAATTTACTTTTTAAACTTATGGTTATACAATTGGATGATCCCTTTTGTATCTTAAGTTGAGTTTCTCCTTCTAAATAGAGTTCTCAATACACAAAACTTGTTTTTCAGAATTTTATTCTGTCCAAGAATCCTAAGTTGAGCTTCTATTTCCCTTTAACTTTGTCTTTACTTGCAAAATGAAGCAGAAATTAAATCTTAATTTGCAAAATATAAAGATCCAAAAAGTTTGCCTGAATTTCACAGATAAGGAGATGATGTTTATGCAAATAACTACAACTTACCTTATTTTCATATCCACTCTTTGAATCACTGTTTGTACAAATTTTATACTGCATAGATTTAGTTTGTAAGAAATAACTTTTGTGAATCTTTGCTGAGAATAATGAACAAACATGAAAACAAACTCCATCCACTAAAAGCACTTACTTGATTGTAAAGTAATAATATTATTATATACTGGTATTAGGACTAGGGACGGGAAAGGGAATATCAAAATCGAGAGACATAGGATAAATAGACAAATGACTCCAAAAGCAATACTTGCAAAACCATTTGGTGTAAACCAACTGAATAATTCATGGGGGGAGAAGATAGGGAGAAGAGCGGGGGAGAAATGAGGGAGGAGGTAACAAATTGTACAAGAAATGTACCCACTGCCTTATGTATGAAACTGTAACCCCTCTTTACATCACCTTGACAATAAATAAGTAATTATTTAAAAAAAAAAAAAAGAAAACAATAGCAACTTCTCATGAGACTCATGGTCTAACTTCTTCCCATAGTTTTAATTATTTACTCATCACAATAGCTTTCTAAATTCGGTGCAAATTACCAGCACTGTTTTAAAATATAAAGCTTGAGGGAAAACCAAAGTCACCACAGAAGACATTGGTTGATGTAGGACTTAAGTCTTAAGAATCTTGTGGTAAAGTCTCCACAGATTTGATTTCCATGTCATATGTTCTTCCTTTCAAGAAATATTGTCACTCTTAATATCACAGTGAAGTTGGAATAATAAAAACAAAAACTTTGAAAATAGAAATATTAAAGTCTGCCAAGCAACTGGCCCCCATGAGCAGGCTGGAGTTGCAATCCTAGTATCAGATAAAATGGACTTCAAATTGAAAATGGTAAGAAAAGGCAAAGAAGCTACTACATACCAATAAAGGGATCTCTCCTACAGGAGGATATAACCATCCTAAATGTCTACACCCCAAATACAGGAGCACCCTACTTCATCAACCAAACACTACTGACTCTAAAAGCACTCATAGATCCAAACACATTGATAGTTGGAGACTTTAACACTCCACTGTCACCTCTAAACAGATCAACATGCCAAAAACTGAACAAAGAAACCACAGAACTAAAAAACTGCATAGACCAACTAGACTTAATCGACATCTACAGAATATTCCATCCAGCAACTCCAGAATACACATTCTTTTCAGCAGCACATGGAACATTCTCCAAAATACATCACATCTTAGGGCACAAAGAAAATCGGTACAAATTCAGAAGTACCGAAATCATTCCCTGCATTCTTTCAGATCACAATGGAATAAAATTAGAGCTCAACTCAAACAGCCACCATAGAAAATCCTACAATTCATGGACACTAAACAACACATTGCTGAACCACCAGTGGGTCATTAAGAAATTAGAACAGAAATTCAAATGGTTATGGAATTAAACCAAGATGAGCACACAAAGTACCAGCTCCTTTGGGAAACAGCAAAGGCAGTACTCAGAGGGAAATTTATATCCCTGAGTGCCTACACCAACAAACTGGAGAAACAGCAATTCAACAACTTAAGGAAGCACCTTAAGCTCCTTGAAAGAGAGCAACAAGCCAAACCCCAACCAAATAGATGGAAGCAAATAATTAAAATTAAATCAGAATTAAATGCCATGGAATAAAAAAAAAACCATCGAAAGAATCAACAAAATGAAGAGCTGGTTTTTTTAAAAAATTAACAAGATAGACAGACCCCTAGCAAATCTGACAAAAAAACAAAGGCAGCACACCCAAAAAAAAAGATAAGAGATGAAACAGGTAACATCACCACAGAAACAACCAAGATTCAGAACACAATAAGGGACTATTTTGCAAACCTTTATGCCAACATATTTGAGAACCTTGAAGAAATGGACGAATTCCTAGCAAAAATTGATATGCACAAACTAAATTTTGAAGATTTAAACCTTCTAAACAGACCCATATCCAGCATTGAAATAGAAACTGCAATAAGAGATCTCTCATCCAAGAAAAATCCAGGTCCAGATGGATACACTGCAGAATTCTACAAGGCCTTCAAAACAGAACTCACACCACTATTTCTCAAACTCTTCAATGAAATTGAAAGAGAAAGTTTGCTACCAAACACATTCTATGATGCAAGCATAACCCTTATCCCAAAACCAGGCAGGGACTCATCAAGGAAAGAGAACTATAAACCAATTTCCATTATGAACATTGATGCAAAAATTCTCAACAAAATTCTGTCCAATCAACTTCAACAGATCATCAAATAAATCATACACCATGACCAAACTGGATTCATCCCCGGTATGTAGAGCTGGTTCAATATATGCAAGCTAATCAACGTAATCCACCACATCAACCAGAGCAAGGTCAAGAATCACATGATTAATTCGCTAGATGCAGAAAAAGCATTTGATAAAATCCAGCACCCATTTATGATAAGAGCTTTGGAGAAACTAGGATTCCAGGGAATTTTCCTGAATATAAGTAAGGCTGTGTAGGACAAACCCAGATTGAACATTACTCTTAATGGGGAAAAGCTAAAGCTATTTCCTCTATAATCATGAGCAAGACAAGGTTGTCAGCTCTTCCCTCTCCTTTTCAACATAGTAATAGAATTCCTAGCCAGAGCAATAATGCAAGAGGAAGACTTAAAGGGGATCCAAACAGGAAAAGATGAAGTCAAACTCTCTCTCTCTCTCTTTGCGGATGACATGACCCTGTATCAAAAGAACCCCATAGACTCTACTGCCAAGCTACTTGAGCTGATCCAAAACTTGGGCAAAGTAGCAGGATATAAAATAAACCCTCAAAAATTAATGGCTGTTCTATATGCCAACGACCCAAAAACTGAGACCAAAATCAAGACAGCAACTCCTTTTGCAATAGCCTCAAAAAACATAAAATACCTAGGAATAAACTTAACCAAAGAAGTGAAAGACCTCTATGATGAGAACTTTAAAAACATGAAAATGAAAATTAAGACAGACTGAGGAAATGGAAAACCTCCCATGCTCCTGAATTGGGAGGATTAGTATTGTCAAAATAGCAACATTTCCAAAGCCTATCTACAAATTCAATGCAATACCCATTAATATCCCAACACCATTTTTTAATGAAATAGAGGAAGCAATCCAGAAATTCATATGGAACAATAAAAGACCCTGAATAGAAAAACAATTCTAACTAGAAAGAACAGTGCTGCAGGAATTACAATACCAAACTTCAAGCTGTATTACAAAGCTATAGCAATAAAAACAGCATGGTATTGGCAAAGGAACAGGCCTGAAGACCAATGGAACAGAACTGAAGACCCCGAAATGAACCCACAGAACTATGACTATGACTATGACTCCTTTGATAAAGGAGCTAAAAAAGTAGGAAGGAAGGAAAAGAGCCTCTTTAACAAATGGTGCTGGCAAAACCGGTTCAACACATGCAACAAATTAAAACTAGATCCTTATATATCACCCTGCACCAAAATCAGTTCCAAATGAATCAAAGACCTCAAAATAAAAACAGATACCCTGAAAACACTAAAGGAAGGTATAGGAGAAACACTTGGGCTCCTTGGCACAGGACAGAACTTCCTTAACAAAGATCCAGAAATGCTACAAATCAAAGAAAGGTTGGACAAATGGGACTGCATCAAACTGCAGAGCTTCTGCACGGCAAAGGACATAGCTTGCAAGATAAATAGAAAGCCCACAGATTGGGAAAAGATCTTTACCAGCCATACAATGGACAAAGGCCTCATATCTAAAATATATGCAGAACTAAAAAAATAAATTCCTCCAAAACAAAACCTCAAAGAACCAACAGCCCCCTCAACAAGTGGGCAAGCCCCCTCTTGGGCATCCACCCAAAAGATTACAAACAAGAACACACTAAAGCCACCAGCACAACAATATTCATCACACCACAATTTATCATTGCCAAAATATGGAATCAACCTAGATGCCCCTCAGTAGATGAATGGATCAGGAAAATTTGATACATATATACAATGGAATTTTGTTTCTCTATCAGAAAGAATGACATTGCCCCATTTGTAAGGAAATGGAAGGACTTGGAAAAAATTATACTAAGTGAATTGAGCCAGACCCAAAGAAACATGGTCTCTATGGTTTTGCTCATAGGGAGTAATTAGCACAGGTTTAGACTAGTCACAGCAGAGGATCACAGGAGCCCAATAGCTATGCCCTTAGGAACATATAAGGTGATGCTAAGTGATATAAACTTTATGTTATGGACAAGAGTGTTATATCACTGTTTGTTTTTGTTTGTTGTTTGTTTGTTTGTTTGCCAGTCCTGAGGCTTGGACTCAGGGCCTGAGCACTGTCCCTGGCTTCTTTTTGCTCAAGGTTAGCACTCTACCACTTGAGCCACAGCACCACTTCTGGCCGTTTTCTATATGTGTGGTGCTGGGGAATCAAACCCAGGGCTTCATGTATATGAGGCAAGCTCTCTTGCCACTAGGCCATATTCCCAGCCCCTATATCACTGTTGTAATTACTCTCAACATGACATGTCAAACGGTAGCTTTTTGTTGTTGTTGTTGATGATGATTCTCTTTTATCCCCTTCCTGTGGTTGTCCTGGCGCTATCACTGTATCTCATCTGAGTACCCTAGATCCTGTATATACTTGTATTAGAACTAGGGAAGGGAAAGAGAATATCAAAATCAAGAGATAAAGGATAAAAAGACAAATGACTCCAAAAGCAATACTTAGAAAACCATTTGGTGTAAACCAACTGAACAACGCATGGGGGGAGAGGGAAGTGGAGGGGGGGAATGAAGGAGGATGTAACAAATTGTACAAGAAATATACCCACTGCCTTACGTATGAAACTGTAACCCCTCTGCACATCACTTTGATAATAAATAAGTAATTATTTAAAGAAAAAGAAAATAGAAATATTCTAAAGTGTTGACTATTCTAAATGTTGACTATTCTAAAATGCAACTATCTATTCATTTTTAACTCTTCAAGATATTATCAAATCAAAACTTTGCTTTGGGAGGAAAATCTTTCTGTAATACTTGCAATGGGAAAGAATTCTGTCAATATCAAGGATTTAGGTGACCTTTGGCAATTTCTTCAGATTCAAATATTCATTTGTGAGTTAACAATATTGCTATGTACTTAGTAAGTGTCAGGCACTATTTTTCACTTTGGGAATTTGCCAGGACAAGAAGGCCCAAGTTTTCATACATAAAGGTAAGGGAGGGGGTGGGGCAAGTTGGAGGAGAAAGAGGAAGGCAGGAGGAGTAAAAGAAAAGGAAAGAAGGAAAATAAAATTAAAGGAGAAAAAAGCAATAGTACATGTGTTATAAAGGAAAATAGTAGATAAACATTAGATAAACAAAAGGATCTATTTTACCAGAAGTTGTTTTGGTAAAATATCTGAGCAGATACTTGATTGAAGTGAGGGAGAACCAATTCCACAGACCTGTCATGAAAACCGAATTGTTATGAGTGCTGTCAGTCAAGTCACAAATGGCCAAGTCATGGTGGGTCCTGCAATAAACTAAGAGTACTTTTTATTCTCCTCAGAAAGATGACAGTTGTTTATGAGTTTGCAGCAGAAAAATGATAGAAACCAACTTGTTTGGTGAAAGAATCACTGTGTCTCAGAGAGGAATAAGGAATTGGACTCTGATGACCCAAGGCAGCACCATTTTCAAGGATTGTGCTTCTTTGCATGCTGTAGGTGATGGTGATATATGTACCAGGATCGTAGGAGATGACTCCTGAGTAGAGATCTTAAATGTGTAAAACTGATCGATGTTATAATATAGGTGGGTTGTAAGAAATATTTAATGCTTGAAATAAGTTAAAAATTATGAAACAATTAAAAATTTTCTATTTGAATATTTAGATGATCAACTTAAAATCACACTTAATAGTAGTGGAGTAACAAGAAGGATGAAAGAGGATGAATGCAGTTGATGCAGATTATTGGTTTTTTTTTTCAAATTTTTATTATCAAACTGATGTACAGAGACATTACAGTTTCATATGTTAGGTATTGGATACATTTCTTGTACTGTTTGTTACCTTGTCCCTCATACCCCCCTCCCTCCTCCCCCTTTCCCTCCCCCCCCAGAGGTGTTCAGTTCACTTACACCAAACAGTTTTGCAAGTATTGCTTTTGTAGTTGTTTGTCTTTTTTTACCCTGTGTCTCTCGATTTTGGTATTCCCTTTCAATTTCCTGCATCCAATACCAGTATACACGGTTTCCAATATACTCAGATAAGATTACAGAGATAGTGTAGGTACAACAACAGGAAGGTGATACAAGAACATCATCAATAATAGAAGCTACAGATACAGATGGGACGTTTAAAGTAGTTACAACTGTGATATAGCAATCGTTTCCATAACATGGAGTTCATTTCACTTAGCATCATCTTATGTGTTCATAAGGGTATAGCTGTTGGGCTGTTGTGATGCTCTGCTATGACTTGCCTAAACCTGTACTAATTATTCCCAATAAGGGAGACCATAGAGTCCATGTTTCTTTGGGTCTGGCTCACTTCACTTAGTATAATTTTTTCCAAGTCCTTCCATTTCCTTACAAATGGGGCAATGTCATTCTTTCTGATAGAGGCATAAAATTCCATTGTGTATATGTACCACATTTTCCTGATCCATTTGTCTACTGAGGGGCATCTGGGTTGGTTCCAGATTCTCGCTATGACAAATTGTGCTGCGATAAACATTGTTCTGCTGGTGGCATTACTGTGATTTTGCTTGTGGTCTTTTGGATAGATACCCAAAAGTGGGACTGCTGGGTCATAGATGAGTTCTATATTTAGCCTTCTGAGGAATCTCCATACTGCTTGCCAGAGTGGCTGAACCAGTTTACATTCCCACCAACAATGAAGTAGGGTTCTCTTTTGGCCACATCCCCTCCCACAATTGTTATTGTTAGTTTTCTTGTTATATGACATTCTTACTGGGGTGAGATGGAATCTCAATGTTGTTTTGATTTGCATTTCTTTTATGGCCAGTGATGTAGAGCACTTTTTCATATGTCTCTTGGCCATTCTCATTTCCTCATCAGAGAAGTCTCTTTGTAAGTCTTTAGCCCACTTGATGAGGGGGCTGTTGGTTCTTTGCGGTTTTGTTTTGGAGGAAGGTAATTTTTTTAGTTCTGCATATAGTTTAGATATGAGGCCTTTGTCCGTTGAATGGCCAGTAAAGATCTTCTCCCAGTCTGTTGATGCAGATTATTTGCAGCTACAAAAATTGAACAATAAAATCTGTTGAAATTGTCTTGGGAAATTGGAAAGAAAGGAAAGGTGAGTGATAAGAGGGGCTGAGATTGATTGATGTATACCATAACGTGTGGAAATATAACAAGAAAATCTTTGGGCTGGGATGTAGGTCAGTGGCAAAGTGCTTGCCTAGCATGTGCAACATCCTGGGTTTGATCCCCAGTATGAAAAAAGAAAAGACAAAAGAAAAACTACCTGTATATGCATTTAACTAACATAAGTTTCATGAGTTGAGAAAAAATTATTGGTTTAAGTCCTGGTGTCAGCACATGCACAGAAAGAAAGAAAGAAAGAAAGAAAGAAAGAAAGAAAGAAAGAAAGAAAGAAAGAAAGAAAGAAAGAAAGAAAGAAAGAAAGAAAGAAAGAAAGAAAGAAAGAAAGAAAGAAAGAAAGAAAGAAAAGGAAGGAAGGAAGGAAGGAAGGAAGGAAGGAAGGAGGGGAAGGAAGGAAGGAAGGAAGGAAGGAAGGAAGGAAGGAAGGAAGGAAGGAAGGAAGGAAGGAAGGGAAGGAAAACAGAAAGAAAGAAGGAAGGAACGAAGGAAGGAAGGAAGGAAGGAAGGAAGGGAGGGAGGGAGGGAGAGAGGGAGAGAGAGAAAAAAAAGAATGAAAGAAATAAAGGGATGGGAGAAAAAAGGAGGAGGAGGCATAAAAAGGAAAATATACCTAGTCAAAAATCTGAGATGAATGGATCAAGAAAATGTGATATATACACACACACACACACACACACACACACACACATATATATATATATACACACACAATAGTATTTTACTTACCATTAGGAAGAATGATAATACATAGAAATGAATGAAGCTGGAAAAATTATGTTAAGTCAGGCACAAGAGACAATAGCCACATGCTTTCTTTTATAAATATACAAATAAACACATATGAAATCTTACACAAATTAATTAACTACAGTATGCAGGGGAAAATTCAAATAGTATAATTCTTCAGAAAAACTAACCTACAGGACAGTGATACTTGAGATGTGAAGGAGATTCAGGTTCAGGGGAGATGGAGAGATGAATGAAGAGAGGAGAGGGGGAGAATGAAGTCATAAAATTCAATGCATATTTTATGAAACTAGGAAAATTAAGGAAAGTAGTTCGGTTGGGGAAAATGGGGAAGAAAATGATGAAATTAGGACACTTCAAAGATCTCAGCAGCGTGAAACTTGTGCCACAATAGAGAGCTCAATGGAAGACAATGCAAATTTCAGAAACAGACAAATTACAAATAAAACAATAGAGTGTATAATAAAGGTAGCATTTAAAATCAATGAGGAAATGATTGTGTGTGTGTGTGTGTGTGTGTGCGTGTGTGACTGTGCATATTAAGACATATGCCAATACTATGGCTTGAGCTCAAGTCTCACAGACATTTTCTTCTCAGGATGGCTCGGAATTTTTATCTATCCCGCCTCAGCCTCCAGTGTAGCTAGAATACAGATGTGAGCCATTGGCACTTGGCTGCAATTTGCTATTATTTTAAAGTGTAGGGCCAACCGTGTTCAACAAGAATAAATTTATAGTCTAATACATCTTAATATGCATTTAATTCTCCAAATGAATTAAATACAGGTTTGAAGCAATGAAACTGATGCAGAAAAATGTTAATCAATACATAAAGCAATACTGAAATATTTAATTGAATAAAAATGTTAACATTCATATAAGGAAAATAACATAATTCAAAACACAGATGACACACAAGGAAAATATAATCATGTGTGACAAGAGGGGTTAATTACTGACAAATTATCAGTAAAATGAATATAATCATAATAAGGTGGGCAAAGAGCATAAGCAACTATTAACAGAAAGAACAAGCACAAGAGATTGCTAAAATATGATGAAAAGATATTACACTAATTATTCTAATCCTAGTACTAACCATGAACATGTGACAAGGTATCTTCTCTATATTCATCAACTAGAAGGTAGTCAAAGACTTCAAGAAGGAAAGATGGGCTCGCTTTGGCTGCTCACACACCAAAAAAGGAAAGAAATTACCCAGTTTGGTTGAGACTTAAAAGAAATGTGCTCTCATAGATTGTTTGTAGGCAGAAATAGTGGAAAATTTGTGAAGTATTAAAAAGTTATTTCTAGCTAGGCATTGGCTCAGGCTTGTGAAGGAATCTGAGATCTGAGAATTGTGGTTTGAAGCCAGCTAAGCCAAGAAAATCCATAGAGCGCTTATCGCCAAATAACAACCAAAAAGCCAAAAGTAGAGCTGTGGCTCCAGTGGTAAAGCCCTAACCTTGATCATAAAAAGCTCAAGCACAGTACCCAAGCCCTGTGTTCAAACCCCAAGATTAGCAAAAAAAAAAAAAAAAAAAAAAAAAAAAAAAAAAAAAAAAAAAAGGATTCATTTAATTTAGAACTTCTATTTCCAAAAGTTTTTCCTCATTATTCAGCTTAATTGATAATGATGGACTTGTCAAGATGTAAGTAGTTATCATGAGATCATTTACAGCACAACAAAAACTGAAAATAATTCTACAACTGGAGGTTTTAATTGTCAGGTATTTCCTAACAATTTTTATTATTATAAATTGCATACAAAATAGTGGTCTCATATCATCCAGTGGTGTCTTAGCTGTCTTAGTCTGAGTAAGAGCACTCTGATTTTCACATGATAAAATTGCCTAACACCCATTTAGTTCTGTTGTTTTGTAGCAGTTGATTGTCTTAATGTCTCCACCTACAAAGTAGAATTTTACCCAATTATTACAATCGTAGTTTTCAGTCTGTACTGGTTAATGTATAGCACCTTGCTGTCATGTTTCTAAATGCTAATGGTAGTTTTCTGAAAACATTATCTACTCCAATTTCACTTTAAAGATGCATATGTATGATTGAAACATACTCAAAAATTGTACACAAAAAGATTATGGCTGCTTTCTTCTTAGTTGTTGCTTTTAATTTTTCTACATAAACATGTACAATTCCAACAATTTAAAAATGCAGAGATCCAATAGAGATGGAAAGGCAGAGATGGGAAGATCCTGAAGATGGAAAGACCAGCTCAGGGGAAAGTTATTGAGATTTTATCTCAAGTACAAAGCTGGTTGTGGTGGCACATTCCTTTCCTGTAGTGTCAACCATGACAGTCTACCTGAAAAATTAACGAAATCAAAATAGCTGACGGTATGTAAAGTGTTTGCCTAGCAAGGTCAGGACCCTGAGTTCAAATCTCAGTGACATTGAAAATAAATAAATAAACAAATAAATAAAATGCAAAATGCAAGCAATGTAAATATTGTAACATGATTCATAGCATTGAGAGGTCTTGCTTCTATATCGGAATCCAGTTGTGCCACATTTCTTTTTCACATTGCAATAGTGGGACCTCAGTACTCTCTCTGCCTCTGTAGGCACGTTTACAAAAGTGCCTACAGACTTATAGTTTATCTTTGAAAAGAGAAGACACAACCATGCACGCTTTTAAGGAGGACTTGGTACTCTTGGCATAATGCCACATTCATTGCCTACGGTCAAAGGAAAGACTCAAAAAAAAAAAAAAAAAAGGCAGATGCTGGTGGCTAATGCCTGTAATCCTAGCTACTCAGGAGGCTGAGCTCTGAGAATCACAGTTCAAAGCCAACTCAGTCAGGAAAAATCTGCAAGACTCTTATCTCCAATAAAGTTCTCAAAAAAGGCCAGAGCTGGTGGTGTGGCTCAAGTGGTAGAGTTCTTGTCTTGAGCAAAAAGAAGCCTGGAACAGTGTTTAAGCCCTGAGTTCAAGCCCAGCACTGGCAAAAAAAAAAAAGAAGAAGAAAGAAACAGAGAAAGCAAGTGGAAGACAGGAAGGAAGGAAGGAAGGAAGGAAGGAAGGAAGGAAGGAAGGAAGGAAGGAAGGAAGGAAAGTATTTCCATATGATATCAATGTGGACTATTTCATCATTACCAGGAGGAACTTTTTGAAAATTTGACTTTATTTCCCTACTACAGAAAACAATATATTTACTTATTCAGCCAGATATTCATTCTTCATCTATTTTCAAAGAGCCTTAGAAGTTATGTAGGCTGCTTTCTTCTTCTTTCTAATCGCCTATTAGAAAAATTAGATTCAAGTATTTATGTGACTTTACCAAGATAATATTTAATGATTCAAACTCAGTGTTTTTTATTCTAATCCTTAGCCTGTTTCATTTTACCATATAGGCTTCTATGCCTATTGCTGAAAGAAAGCTTTTGAAGATGAATTGGGAAGATATAAAACAAATATGTCATAATAAAACGTAAGTCTTAAGAATTTATGAATAAGTATTTCACAAACACTTCCTGCCTTAATTTTCATTTTCTCAAAAAGAGGTGAAAGGTTTAATGTGATGGGAAAGTTTGGAATCCTAGGATTCAGGAGGCCGAGGCAGAAAGATTTCAAGTTTAAGTTTATCCTGAGGTTCATAGAGAGGCCCTATTTTTAAAACCAGGAAGAAGAGAAGAAAGAATTAGAAGAGAAAGAAAAGGAGGAGAAAGAGGAGAAACAGAAGAAGAAAGAAGACAAGGAATAATCATTTAAAATTCCCTAGTCTATTTTTGTTGCTCAATATTTTTTTCAATTACAGAGCAAATAAGACTGGAATAAACACACTGTGAAATCTACTGATATCCATGCATTGTAGATGATATACTAGAAATAAATCACTAAATTTAGAGGAAAATATGCATATGATACTGTGCTGATAATTGTATCACTCATCTAAGTCATCTAGTATTATTTAGATTCAATGCAAATTTCCATTAGCTATGCCTGTATTTTAAAAGCTAACAATAGGGTAACCTAAAATATTTGTAAATCAAAGGTTTACATCCATATCTTTAACAAAAGCATAATTCAGTATATCATTTTCCTAATTTTAATAGAGCTTCCTACTGCATTAAAATCCAAGCATACAGCAGGATTGTGCTCCACGAATATTATGGTCAAATGCCCAATCGATTTGCTTCTATTATTAGTCATATCCTATTCCTACTGTTTTGTCACAAACCAACATTTAACTAGTGGACTAAAAGGCCATGCTGTGTGTGCTAATCTAAATTTTCCCAATATACAAACTTTGTAGAAATATCCAAGCAGGACAGCATCATGGTCATATTGCTCTCATGTTTGAAACTCAACTGATGTACATTTGCAGCGCCAATCCAACCAGAGGCTTTTATAGTAGGTCATACAAGTTTTCATTACTAAATGTATCTGTCATATGCACTTGAAAATACTGCCATTTCCTTCTTGGTCTTCACAGATTCTTAAGTGAATCTCCTAAGAAAGTCAACACTGACTTCTATCAGGTTTTCAGGTATGAGGTATGGTCAAGAGCCTTCTGAAATGCTAACAATTCGCAGGCAAGTTGATTTGTTTCCTTCTGTTGATCAAAGTTTATTGACATACTATGCTTTTGCATAGTGCTTTTTAATACATTATAAACATTTGTTCTCATATATCTTGGAAATTTGGGGGATAAAGTATCAATCCCTATAGTAAAATAATGATTTGTGTTTATCACCATCAGGTCTTCTAATAATGTATTTTAATAAATGATAATTCATATTTAAAGGTATATTGTACATCTGAAGGTGTCTTTTCTCTATTTTATCCTTAGGTATACCAAATTTTGTAGGAATCATAATCTTTGGTTCATGAAGAATCCACTGTGTCCATGAAAAACCCTATCTACTTTTTATTTGTAATACTATAAAATCCCTTATGATATCATCATTCCCACCAAAAGTTAGCAACTTGAAATTGTCTTACATCAGTTTATGATTCCCATAATCCTCCACTGGCTTTCTTTACTGAAGGTGACAAATCATTCTAAATACTGGTGTTATTATTATTTACTATATATATTATATTCAGATGCAAAACATGTTTTTTATTTATATACATAGATATGTAAAAATACACATGTATGTTATGTTTATACATGTATGAATAGCTATACAGTTTCTGTGTATACAAAAGATATGGGACTTTTATAGTAACATAGTACTTGAACATGCATCCCTTGTTATTGTGATTTTTGTTCATAAAATACAGTCTCTTTTTTCTTAGTGATCCTTGTCCCTTGGTTTTATCTCTCACAATTCATTGCAATCTTGACTTCAGGGAGTTTGTTAATTTAGACAAGGAGAACCAACCTGTTGGAATTCACACTTTCGACATTGACAAAGCTATTTTTTTTAACCATTTTAATTACCTATAGGTTGTAACCACAAAATGTCATTCATAACGTACAGTATTATATAATTTTTTATAAATTTTAGTCACAAATTTCATATTCTAAGAGTGATCTCCTTACTTGGCCAATGCAAACAAGCGTGGGGACATGCTGTCATAAATTCTCTTCAAAGTTACACAGTAAGAACATACTCTTTACTTTTAAGAGTCTATATAAGATTTTATTTGTTTTGCTGGGAATTTGCTTTTTAAATTAGACTTTTATTATTTTAAGTGGCTATACAAGGGAGTTGCCACTCAACAAAGCCATTTATGAATGCAGTGCTTTTTAACTTATATAGTCACTCATAACATTTGGCCATTCTCTATTCAATTACTACAATTCGTACAGTAATTCAGCATGTTTCACCAACACAAACCCATATTTAACACTGGTGCTGATCACTGACGGTCATAATTTTAGCCTTCAGATCTTAAAGTTCCCAACTTCATGCCTACAATCCTATTCTGAATTATTTCATGATTATTCTACTGGGTTTATTCTACCACATCTTTACAGCCTTCACACATTAAACCTTGGGTGGGTTATTCATTGTACATCCAAACATCATCACACTTTTACTTTTATCTTATTTTTCCTTACCTTCTTCTAGAACTATTAGCTTTCCCCGAGGTTTCATTAAATAGAAGTGTGACATATATCCTACTCTTGTTTTAACCTTCTGACAAAGCAATTTCTTTGGCTAGAGAAAGAAAAAGAATCTCCATAGATTCACCAAATAAAAGATTTCCACCCTTCACCCCAGGCAACTGAACTAGTGCACACATGTACACAACAAAACATATTGCTCTATTAAACACATTCTTTCTTTACAGTCTAGACATACATGTATTTCCAGGGACGTGGGTTGATTTTAGGAGCACAAAGCAGTAGCGGGGAGGGGAGGAACAAATGAACCCCTTTAACACATTGTTCTCAATGATAAGTCTCCTCTGCACTGTAAGGCTTAATGCACTTTTCTCAAGGACTTTCTTATATTTTACAAACAAAAAAAAAGGGCATTTGGTAGACTAAGAAATTGATTTACTGAAAGAAAAATAACCAACCCCAGGTCTAATGGGAAATCTCTAACCAATTTCTTTTGGAGCCTTGACCTTCTGTCATTTGCTCTAACATCATGTAGAATCCTTTTTTAAAAAAAATCCAGCCAGGAAGGAGAGTTTTGAGAGACCATTGCCAATAAACTGTTATTCCTATTCATCTTAGTGTGTAAACTCTTGACTGTCAATACTATGAAAGACAATATCAAGGCAAGAAATTCAGTTCTATTGAAACACAGTTTACAATATACTACAAGAAATGCTGCCTATTTTAACCCATTACACTCAGATATAAAACCATTGTAGATAACATGAGTTCCAATGTAACTTTGAACTGGATTTGAGGATCTTAAAATATCTTTCCCACTGAAGTTATGTGTATCTGTTTGTAGTGTTCTTAGTAAATAATTGAAAAAGAATAGCTTATTTGTATACATTACATATTTAAACAGGAGTAGCAAATAAGTATCTTTTCAATTGCATCCCACATTATCTCTGTAAGAAAACAAAAACATTTAAAGTGGCAGATTTTAACACCAAGGCCACTTAAAAACCAGCTGGTGGCTCATGACTGTAATTCTAGCTATTCAATAGGCTGAGATCTGAGGATCACAATTCAAAGACAATGCTACTCAGAGATTTAGGATCACAGTTTGAAGCCAGCCCAGGCAGCAAAGTCCATGAGACTCTTATCTTCAACTAACCACCAGAAAACCAGAAGTAGAACTGTGGTTCAAAGTAGTAGAGTGCTAGCTTTAATCAAAGGAGCTTAGGCACAGAGCTCAGGACCTGAGACTAAATTCCGTGACCAAAGCCGGGCGGGGGGGGGGGGGGGGGGGGGGGAGGGGGGGGGCGGGGACGAGTGGGGGGGGGGCCGCGGGGCAGATGTGACTGAATTTGACCTTAGCAACAGGCACATAAGGAAAACGCCAGGTGAATAGATAAGAGAGATGAGAACAGGTTTCAAAATGGACTTAATAAAAGACATATTTTGTAAATGTATTTTAAAACCAGACTGAGCAAAATACACTTTTTTCGATTTGTATAAAACATACCAAGTAGCTCTTCATCCTCTGATTTGAAGAGGAATGCAGAAAAAAAGGAGTTTTGAATGATATCTCTCTTCCCATGTATAGACCAGCATTTGTGCAAGAAAGAAGTTTGGTTGCTGTGAGATAGAACATGAGGCAGAGCAAAGAAAGAAGCCTAATGTGCAACTTGGACAGTGATGTCCATGATCTGGGGGAGAAGTAGATAAATTTATTGAAAGTATGCTACTAATGGTCATTCTGAGAAAGGAGAAAAAAGAACATCAAATAATGAGAATAGGCAAGTCATACTTTCAGGTCCTAATTAGGAAAATCTAATTTGGTTCTTGCTTTCTACACATCTGAAAGGAAGATGCTGATTCAAGTGATCACTCAACACCATTTTGTTTTTAACATGCTATATTTCCTTACAAGCAGGTGTAAACAATACAATACTAGGGAGGTGGTAAAGAGAAACAGGACAGAGGGACAGATCAGGATTTATCTAGAAGAATGTGGTATAAGCAAATTCACAAACAGAAAACAAGTATCATCAAGTCATGCCATCAAGTGATAAAGATTTCAACACATTTCCCTGTTTACACTTTTTTCCCTTGGATTGTCTCACTTTGATTTAGATTTTCCCTTCTCCTTGCCCTGTTAAGTAATTCTTTCTTTCTCCTCCCTTCCTCCCTCCCTCCCTCCCTCTTTCCTTTCTCTCCTTCCTTCCTTTTTTTCTTTAGCCAGTCCTGGGACTTGAACTCAATGCCTGGCCGCTGTCCCTGAGCCTCTTTGTGCTCAAAGCTAGCACTCTACCACTTGAACCACAATGCCACTTGATACACTCTGAGTAGTTTATTAGAGATTAAGTCTCATAGACTTTTCTTGTTTTGGTAGGCTTTGAATCACAGTCCTCAGATCTCGGCCTCCTGAGTTACAGGTGTGCGCAACTGGTGCAGAGCTAAGTATTTATTTCTTATAGAAATCAATCTTAGGGTATGGGGGTTAGAATATGGCCAATACTTATGGTCATAATAAGAGGAAGAAAAAAACTCTGTGATTGAGACTAGGCAGAATCTTAAATTATGTATCAAACATCTAACTTTTTTTTTTTTTTTTTTTTTTTTTTGGCCAGTCCTGGGCCTTGGACTCAGGGCCTGAGCACTGTCCCTGGCTTCTTCCCGCTCAAGGCTAGCACTCTGCCACTTGACCCACAGCGCCGCTTCTGGCCGTTTTCTGTATATGTGGTGCTGGGGAATCGAACCTAGGGCCTCGTGTATCCGAGGCAGGCACTCTTGCCACTAGGCTATATCCCCAGCCCAACATCTAACTTTTTAAAACCAACTATTAGACAGGAGTATGTGATCTATGTGCTGAGAGTTAATATTAAGCTTGTTTAACTATTACATAAAATTGCATACTCAATAAAGCCACAAGATTGTAAGTACCTATTCTAATAAATATTGAAAATAATTTACTGTTCATATTTATAGTATTTAAAAACCTGATTTTACAATTCTGCTACTAAGTTTCATAAAGTAAACAAACAAACAAAAAACATAAGAGCAATTTCATAAAGGCAAATGCTTTTGGAAGACAGAAGAAAATCTTATCATTTCCAGAAAAATACATTTAAAAGAAAATTTCATTGTATTAAGAAGAATTAATTTTATAATAAGTTATATTAGATTATCAACACTATACTTTCATAAACAAAATAAGGGAAATCACAAAAGAAAAATGTATGTAAATGCATCTACATATTATATCATGACTACTTCCAGTTTTTCACCTCAGATCTCATCGACTCTTTATACACAATTTTAGAATATATATATATATATTTTTTTTGCCAGTCCTGGGGCTTGGACTTAGGGCCTGAGCACTGTCCCTGGCTTCCTTTTGCTCAAGGCTAGCACTCTGCCACTTGAGCCACAGCGCCACTTCTGGCCATTTTCTGTATATGTGGTGCTGGGGAATCGAACCCAGGGCCTCATGTATATGAGGCAGGCACTCTTGCCACTAGGCCATATCCCCAGCCTCAATTTTAGAAAATATTTTGATCATTAGTAATGTAACAAAGATAATTATTGATGACAATTGCATTGTTCTGCCTGAAACAGTCATCAGTAGCTAGATGATTGTCTATCATTTAAAATGAAAAAATCAGTGATTTAGAGGAAAGAGAGATGTAACTTGTATGAAAGAATGCTTGTTAAGAATAGTCATATTATGAAGGAACGGAAGCAATAAGGGCAGAAAATCAAGGAATATATTCCTTCAGAATCTAAATATTTGAAAAGTTTTCTATTTCTCTTTAAATATCATTTGGTTACCATGAGTCACAAACAAGTTACCCTGACAAGTTCCTGGACAGGGATACTTATAGGAAGCTAGATGTCATATTTTATTATGTTTCACTTAAAATGGGCTAAAATTCATATTTTTCACATTTTTCTATTTTTATTAGCATATATTAGTTGTCTCAAGTAAAAGTTTTAATAATAATTAAAGTATAAACTTCAGCTCTATTATATGGAAGTATAGAACATTGTCAAAAGGGACTAAAGTCATTTTTCTCCTAAATTAATAATTAGAAATTTGAATGGCTGCAATCCCATTTGTCCAACCTTCTTTGGTTTGTTGTTTTTCTGGGTCTTTATTAAGAAAGTTTCAAACTGTACCAAGGAGCCCTAGTGTTTCTCCTATTCCTTCCTGAAATGTTTTCAGGGTATCTGCTTTTATCTTGAGGTCTTCGATCCATTTGGAATTGATTCTGGTGTAGAGTGATATATTAGGATCTAACTTTAGTTTTCTACAGGTATTTAACACATTTGACAGCGCCATTTGTTGAAGAGGATGTCTTTCTTCCATCCTATTTTTTTTTTATTCCTTTATCAAAGATTAGGTGGCTATACGTCTGCAAGTTCAGTTCTGTGTCTTCAGTTCTATTCCACTGGTCCTCAGATGTGTTCTTGAGTACCAAGCTGTTTTTATTTCTACAGCTTTGTAATAGAGCTTGAAGTTTGGTATTGATATTCCCCCAGCACTGTTCTTCCTGCTAAGGATTGTTTTTGCTGTTTGAGATCTTTTATTGTTCCATATGAATTTTGGGCTTGCTTCCTCTATTTTTTCAAGAATGATATTAGGATATTAATGGTTATTTCATTGAATGTGTAGATAGCCTTTGGCAATGTTGCCATTTTCACAATGGTAATTGTCCCAATTCAGGAGCATGACAGGTTTTTCCACTTACTTAGTTCTCCTTAAATTTCCTTTTTCAGGTTTTAAAACTTTTCATCATAGAGGTCTTCTTTAGTTAAGTTAATTTCTAGGTATATTTTTTCCTGAGGCTACTACAAAAAAAGGTGTTTTCCTGATTTCAGCTTCACTCATTGTTGGCATACAGAAGAACTATTGGTTTTTGAGGGTTAATTTTATACCCAGCTAATTTGCCAAAGTTTCAGATTAACTTGAGTATCTTGGAAGTGGCATCTATGGGCTTCTTTAAATTCAGGATCGTGTCATCTGCAGAGGGAGAGTTTTACTTCATCCTTCCTTATTTGGATCCCTTTTTGCTTGCCTCTTGCCTTATTACTCTAGCTAGGATTTCTAATACTATATTGAAGAGGACTGGCGAGAATAGACATCCTTGTCTCATTCCTGATTTTAGAGAAAATAGTTTTAACTTTTCACCATTAAGTATAATGCTAGTGGTAGGTTTGTTATATATAGCCTTTAATATATTCAAGAATGTTCAATGGATTCCTAGTTTCTCCAGAGTTTTCATCATAAATGGGTGTTGGATCTTTTCAAATGCTTTTTCTACATCTATTGAAATAATCAAAACTGCAGAGCTTCTAAGTGGCAAAGTACATAGGTAGCAAGATAAATAGAAAGCCCACAGATTGGGAGAAGATCTTCACAAGCCATTCAACATACAAAGATCTTATATCTAAAATAAACTCAGAACTCCAAAAATTACCCCCCAATATCAATCCTCAAAGTAACAACCACTCCATTAATAAGTGGGCTAAAGACTTAAAGAGATGTAAAGACTTCTCTGAAAAGGAAATAATAATATCCAATAGACACTTGAAGAAATACTCAAAATCTCTTGGCCATAAGAAATGCAAATCAAAAGATTAAGTTTGTACCTCACCCCAGTTAGAATGGCCATTATCAGGAAAGCTAATAATAACAGATGCTGGCAGGGATATGGCTGAAAGGGAATGATACACTGTTGGTGGGGGTGTAAACTTGTTCAACCACTCTGAAAAAGCAATGTTGAGGTTCCTCAAAAGACTAACATAGAGCTCCCCTATTACCCAGAAACCCCACTTTTGGGCATTTTCCCAAAGGATCACAAGCAAGACCATACTAAAGCTACCAGCACAATCATGTTCATTGCAGCATTATTTACCATAGCTAAGATATGGAACTAATCCAGATGCCTCTCAGTAGATGAGAAAACAAAAAGAAAATGTGCCTTATATACACAATGGTATTCTATGCTTCCATCAAAAAGAAGGACATTGTTAATTTTCTTGATAAAGGACATTCTTACTGGGGTGAGGTGGAATCTCAATGTTGTTTTAATTTGCATTTCTTTTATGGCCAGTGATGTAGAGCACTTTTTCATGTGTCTCTTGGCCATTCTCATTTCCTCATCAGAGAAGTCTCTTTTTAAGTCTTTAGCACACTTGTTGAGGGGGCTGTTGGTTCTTGGCGGTTTTGTTTTGGAGGAATTTATTGTTTTAAGTTCTCCACGTATTTTAGATATGAGGCCTTAAATGTTGGAGGGGATGTGGCCAAAAGGGAACCCTACTGCACTGTTGGTGGGAATGTAAACTGGTTCAGCCACTCTGAAAAACAGTATGGAGATTTCTCAGAAGGCTAAATATAGAGCTCCCCTATGACCCAGCAGCCCCACTTTTGGGCATCTACCCAAAATACCACAAACAAGAACACACTAAACCCACCAGCACAACAATGTTCATCGCAGCGCAATTTGTCATAGCTAAAATATGGAACCAACCCAGATGCCCCTCAGTAGACAAATGGATCAGGAAAGTGTGGTACATATACACAATGGAATTTTATTTCTCTATCAGAAAGAATGACATTGCCCCATTTGTAAGGAAATGGAAGGACTTGGAGAAAATTCTACAAAGTGAAGTGAGACAGACCCAAAGAAACATGGACTCTATAGTCTTCCTCATAGGGAATAATTAGCACAGTTTTAGGCTAGTCACAGCAGAGGATCACAAGAGCCTAAGAGCTATGCCCTTATGAATGCATAGATGATGCTAAGTGAAATGAACTCCATGTTATAGACACGAGTGTTATATTACTGTTGTAATTACTCTCAACATGCCATGTAGCTTCTATTGTTGATGATCCTTTTGTATCCCCTTCCTGTTATTGTACATGAACTATCACTGTATCTTATCTGAGTACATGGGAAACTGTATATACTGGTATTAGAACTGGAAGTGAAAGGGGATATCAAAATTGAGAGACAAAAGATAAAAAGACAAATGACTTCAAAAGCAATATTTGCAAAATCATTTGTTCTAAACCAACTGAACAATTAATCAGGGGAAAGGGAGGGGGGGGAAGGGGTAATGAGGGAGGAGGTAACAAACAGTACAAGAAATGTACCCAAGGCCTAATATATGAAACTGTAATCTCTTTGTACATCACTTTGACAATAAATAGAAAAAAAATACCAGAGAAAAGCACTCAATAAAGTAAAAAAAAAAAAAAAATGACTTTTCCCCATTCATAAGAAAATGGAAACACTTGAAAAAAATCATATTAAGTGAAGTGAGCCAGAGCCAAAGAAACATAGATTGCATGGTTTCTCTCATTGGTAATAATTAGTATATGTCTAGGATACTCCTAGCAGATAATCACAATAGCTCAGTGAATCTGTACCTATGATCATATAAGATGATGCTAAGAGAAATGAACTCTAATATATGGAACAATTGGATTTTCATTGTTGTTGTTATTTTTAATGTACTATGTGAAATTATTTCTTTTTAATTGTTTTCTTTCCTTTGATTTATTCCCTGTTGTCACTGTATTTGATTTTGGTACCCTGGGTATGGTATATACATTTTTCTGAATTAGAGAAGGGAAGGGGAACATCAAAATGGTGAGACAAAGGATAAGGGGCAAACCAATGCAACAACAATACTCACAAGGCAATATGTTGGAAATTAACTCTACAGCCTGGGAGAGGGGGTTGAGAGGAAGGAAGATGGGGAAAAATAAGGGAGGGGGTAACAAGTTTGACAAGAAATGTACTTACTCCCCTTACTTACTGCTACATATGTAACAGTAGCCCCTCCGTACATCATCTTGACAATAAAATTAAATTTAAAATAAAAAGAAGTTTGGATGACTATTGAATGTGACAGAATCTGTAACAGTAAAGAGATATTTGAGGTAGAAGATAAACAATAAAATTAAGTTCTAAAATGGGGTCTGGGATCTGGTGGTGCAGACCTGTAATCTTCACTACTCAGGAGGCTGAGATCTGAGGATGGTGGTTCAAAGCCAGCCAGGGAAGAAAAGTTCCCATGAGACGCCCGTTAATGACTGAAAAACCTAAAGTGGAGCCAATGCCTAGGCCCTGACTTCAAACCCTACCACCTACCAAAAAAAAAAAAAAATTAGAAGCAAAAGATTGAAGCACATTAGTCAGACTTTTAAGATAGTTTTGTGAGATTTCTTTAAAAGCAGCAAAAATTATAAAGCTTACTGACTACAAAATTAAAGTCATATTTTTTGACCTTTAATTATCAGAAGTGTTAACCCTACATTATTAAGACCGTTTATTGGAATCAGTGTCTCAGAGGAGTGAAATCCTTTTACTACTATCATGAAATGAGGAAAATGAAAGGCATGAATGTGAGAGAAATATTCTGGTTTGATTAACTAACTTTTAGACAATCTTATCAATAATAATGTTTGAAAACATTTATCTTTCACATGCAAACACCTCACAGGTACTTCTTTAATAAGAATATTTCTGAAATACATTCTTAGGAAACCATAAGAATCAAAGTGATGAAACAGAATTTTTTAAGCAATTGTTTCCATGGAAACAACAACCTTAAAGGAATAATAAAAACAACAAAATGCAAACTTCCATCATGACAATCCTGGATTAGAAGCAGGTAAACAGCTTTGCTTTACCAACATGACGTCACAATCTCTGTCTCTCTCCATTTAAGTGCTACTCAGATTCTCTTTACAGGAAATGAAAAGATTACACCATCCTCAGAGTTTGTTTTAACATCAGCCTTCCCAGAGCTTTTTCCATGGATAAGTAAAGAGAAGTCATCTTCCATCTTTCATAGGAGAAATTTTCTTGTTCTCTTTATAATTATGCTGATGGGTGTAGATATTGTTCTATACATTAGGTCTTAATTGCATTAACAAAATATTGTGGGCATCCTTTATAATAATCTAGTGAATTTCATTTCAACTTTTCTCTGTCCATAGCACTCTCAGTACTTATTAACACTGATGTCAGGGGAAAATTCTCAAGTGGGAAAAGGGACTAACTTTATCAGCCTAGTCACACTACAACAGTTGGCTGTACAGCCTTGATAAGAGTTCCAAAAAGTAGGAAACATAGGAGATAATAGAAATGTCACTAGGCAATTTGGAAAAAAAAAAAACTATCACAGGTTGCGTATATGTAATTAAAAATCCCAAATCCAAAGTCTAAAACTTTTTAGTGACAGCAGGATGCCACAAATAGAAAATTGCATACCTGATCTCATGTAACAGGTCATAGTCAAAACACAGGTGCACTGAAAACAATATAAAAATTAACTTTGGGCCATATGTATGAGGCATATATAAAGCCCCAACCAATTTTGTGTTTAGATTGGGGTATTTTTATACGTAACATTTGTATCTAATTGTATACACAAATATCTCAAATATTAAAGTATCTGAAATTCTGAATACTTCCAGTCCTAAGCATTTTGAATAAAGGATGTTTAGTGGATAAGGGGAAGTATAGTAGTAATTTCATTGTTGTACATACAACTGGAGAAATTGCATTAAAACAGGAGTTAAGGAAACATTTTTTAAATGAAAAATTCAGTACATGTTACTAAATATAATAATTAAGGAGTTGTAAAATATAACATGGCATTGATACATGTTGGACTTACAATTTTTAACATTTTTTATTCCTTGGCAATATTTCATCTTGACTTAAAATTTTAGTTATGTCCATCTTCCATTTACTGATTTGTGTCCATTGCATTTGAAGAGCCCCTCTGTGAAATTTCAGACTCTTCTTTCCACCATTAAATTCCTCACACTGTTTCACTCCTAGGAGGAATAACTTTATTATCGCTATCTTCTTAAATTGAGCTCTACAATTCTTTCCTGCTCTTAGGTTGAAGCAGACATCTAAATATCTAGTCTCATGTAAGAATATGTTTAATTTTTTTATATTGGAAGTTACCAATTTAAAGTAAAAAAAAAAAAGAAGAAGAAGAAGAAAAAAAATGCAGTGATCTGCTTAAGCTTTAGTCACTGTTTCTGTGTGCTAGGAACTATTATCAGCACCAGAAATGGAGTCATGAAGCAAACTGGATGATCTGACACCAGATTGTTATACTTTGCTTCAGTGAAAATGGAAGGGCTGGGATTATGGCCTAGTGGCAAGTGAAGCCCTAGGTTCTATTCCCCAGCACCACATATATAGAAAATGGCCAGATGTGGTGCTGTGGCTCAAGTGGCAGAGTCGTAGCCTTGAGCAAAAAGAAGCCAGGGACAGTGCTTAGGGCCTGATTCCAAGGCCCAGGACTGACAAAATTTTTTTTTAATTTGAAAAAAGAAAATGGGTTACATATTTTAGCAATGACAAAATTTGCTGCAATGAACATAGTTGTGCTGGTGGCTTTTGTGTGGTCTTGCTTGTAATCTTTTGGGTAGATGCCCAAAACTGGGGCTACTGGGTTGTAGGGGAGTTCTATGTTTAGCCTTCTTAGGAACCTCCACACTGCTTTCCAGAGTGATTGAACAAGTCCCTCCAGCATTTGTTATTGTTAGTTTTCCTGATAATGGCTATTCTTACTGGGGTGAAGTGGAATATCAGTGTAGTTTTGATTTGCAGTTCTTTTATGGCCAGTGATGTAGAGCACTTTTTCATATATCTTTGGCCTTTCTAATTTCCTCTTCAGAGCAGTCTCTTTTTAGGTCTTTTGCCCATTTGTTGCCTCAGTTCTTAGGTTATAAGCACCACCACACAAAAGCCACCAGCACAACTATGTTCATCTCAGTATAATTTGTCATAGCTAAAATATGAAACCAACCCAGATGCCCCTCAGTAGTAGATAAGTGGATCAAGAAAATGTGGTACATATACACAAGGGAATTCTATGCCTCTATCAGAAGGAATGATACTGCCCTATTTGTAAGAAAAAGGAAGGACTTGGAAAAAAAATCATACTAAGTGAAGTGACCCAGACCCAAAGAAACATAAACCCTATGGTTTCCCTCACAGGGAATAATTAGTACATATCTAGGATAGACATAGCAAAAGAGCACAACAGCTCAATAGCTATGTCTATACGAAAGCATAAGATAATGCTAAGTGAAGTGAACTACAGTTTATGGAAATAAGTGGTATATCATTGCTGTAGTTAGTTTCAATATACCATGTTAAACTGTAACTTTTGTTCTCTCATATTCTCTTCCTCTGATTTTACTCCTGCTATTACTGTAACTGATCTTAGTACCCTGGATAATGTATAGACATATATTGAAACTAGGGAAGGGAAAGGGAATACCAAAAATGAGAGACAAAATATAATAAAACAAACCATTGAAAAACCTATACTTACAGAACCAACTGGGGAGGGGGAAGATGGGAGGAAAATGAGGGAGGAGGTAACAAGTTGGATAAGTAATGTACTTGCCTTATATATGAAATGTAACCCCTCTGTACTTCACTTTGACAATAAAAATATAAATAAATAAATATAAAAAAGAAAATGGAGTACAAATAAAATAAGTAAGTAAAATTAAAATATATAAAATAGTTGATAAAGATGATGAAGAAAACTTAATCAGGAAGACACTGGCATGTGTTGTTTAGGAAGATAATTGGGATCAACCTTAGTGAAAATGTCAACTTAGAGGAAATTTCCAAGAAAGGCAAGCAAGGGAGTCATGAAGCTCTGTCCAGAAAGATACTGAGCTGGCGGAGGAATAATCAGGCACCACAGTAGCTTCTAATCTTGATGAAAGAATCAGTGCAACAAGAACTTAGAACTGGAAGATAGAGGTGTCAATGTTGGTGAAGCCAAACTGCTTAGTACCTCCTAGAACATTCCAAAATGTCAGACTTTCTGCAATTGAAGTGGACCTATTGGGAAAAAAAATCTGAGGGAATTTAGCTTTCTCTTTAACAAGTACAATGTTACTTCTTATGGGAGAAACTGAAGTGCTACTGAAGTGCTACAATTAAAATCTTCTAAATCTGAGTATGATGACGTATGTCTACCATTCCCAGTATTTAGGAAGCTGAGACAGGAGGATCATGAGTTCCAGATCAGCCTGGGCTACATAATGAGATTCTATCTCCAAACAATGGCATCAAATTTTCTAGATATTCAATTTATATAGTATATGGTATGTATATCTTAATAAACAGATTCCCTCTTTTGTTATTCTTTTTAATCTAGGAGGAATTACTTTGCTTCTGAAAGCTGAAAGTTGATTCAGCCAATTTACTTAGCTCAAGCCATTCAGTGGCAATTTAGAACTTAACACATCTATAATCATAGCTATTCAGGAGGCTGAGATGTAAGGAGCTCAGTTCAAGGCCAGCCCAGGCAGGAAGACCCATAAGACTCTTACCTCCAATTAACTACTAGAAAAGCCAGAAGTAGTGCTCTGGCTAGTGGTAGAGCACTAACCTTGAGCAAAAGAAGTTCAGGGATACCACCCAGTACTTGAATTCAGTCTCCAAGACTGGCACAAGACAAAAAAAAAAACCCAACAAAAAACCACACACAACAAACCCAAAAACAACAACAAAAAACATGAAGGAGCATAGATTACTGTCTTACTGAGATACTATACACATTATTCAAACAGTAATCAGACTCAGTGAGAAATTTCAAAATTATAGTCAGATTACATAAGCTTTAGAGACGTGAAATAATTTTGAACAAAGAGTTCAATAGGAAAATGATGGTTTTTTTTAACACAAAATGTTGTGGAATCCTAAAAATAAATATGAGCAGTTAGAGAGGCTAAGTAATTTTGACAATACCTCAGAACCTGAATTCCTAAGTTTAATCCTGCTGACTCAAGAGCCTAGAATCCTTCTGCCTTGTAAAGTTAACATGTAAACTTGAAAATCAATTTGTTAAAAAAAAAAAAAGCTCCACTATTGTAAAAGCATTTAGTGCTATAATTACAATGTATTGCAACAGGAGTTGACATACATAGTAGGAATCAAGAAAATACTAGTTGTTCCACAACTTCCTTTCAAAACTGGTAAAAACTTTATATGTCTTTTAAAAGCAATACTTGATTGCACATAACATCTGTTTAAGCAGCTCACGCTTTTTGTAAACATGTTTATGGTATTGGACATCATTTCATTGGGGAAATTCACTCCTCCTGTTGATACTGCAGTAATTGTCTCCATAAGCGCACAAAGTGTAGACTCATAATGGTAATTTTAGAGTAGAAACATATCAATCACAATTTGTACATATAATTTTGGAAGACATAGTGCGCTATACAGTGTCTCCAAGGAATGTATTTATTTTTCAAGGAAATAAAATGCATCTCTATATCAACTGCTACTGAATATTTTACTGCTGTGCTCCAACTTGCTTTCAAACCTCTTGTAAAGTGGGTCTTAGACATGTACGGATTTGACAAGTCAACCTATTCCAAAAGGTTTCTCTTTTATACAACTGAAAGCAAGCTTTTATCTTAGTATAACTTTAGCTCAGCCTTTATTTCCCAATTCTAACTTTAGGTCATGTCAGGTCAGGTCGTTAATTTTTTTTCTCCCATCAACTTATTCAAACACTAGGAAAGAACATAAAGTGTAACCTTTGTCTGAAACTATCCCAAGTCCATGTCATGGAACTAACTTATAATGAGATCCTTTTTGCCTCTCTAGTAAAGCTAATTTCTCTTGGATAATATCCAAGACATAACTGTCTTATTTCAACTTCTGCCCTGGAGAATGGTGATGTGAATGTAGAAAATAGAACAAAAATCAGTGAAACAGTCATCTTTAATTAAAAGTTGATTTTTCGCCTATAATAATTTATTTCCTTTAAAGATTTCATATATTTTCATATCTTTACCTTATATGATAGGTAGAATAGAAATTATATACACACTTAAGGAAACTAAGTCTCTAAGACAATGAGAAACCAGATTGCTTCCCACAAGGGTTGACAAACATAAACACTTCTCTGGAACAGTTGAAGATGAACCTTTCTTGCCAACTTCCCATGGCATGTCAATGCATGTATACAACTCCTTTTTCCACCCTTTATCATGTCTTTTTATTTGGTGTATGAGGCAAATGGCTCATATTCCTTTCCTAATAAACTTTCTTTCACTGCATGGCTGATCTTGTCCCAATTCTTCTACTCTTATATTGCAGGACACAAGGTGCAAGCTAGGCATCTCTACTGACTCTAGCAAGAGAATTATTAAGATAGTTGCTAACATCTCACAATTCTGGAGCTATGCTTAAACTGGCTGACTATTTATCCTACTGCTATAAAATAGATACTATTAAAATTCCTCATGCACAAATAAACAGAAGCTTGAAGTGATTGTAATACTGCCTCAAACACATGTATGTAACAAATGGTGGTGGACAGGACCCTAATCTGTAGTTTCCTGGTCACATATTCAGCATTATGACATGAAGAACACCTATACATAAAGTGTTACCAATGTCAAAGAAAAAGTGCACCAGATTGAATTAAGAAAACCGTAGACTACTGCAATTGGCAAGGCAGACAAAACTCAGCTCAACCAAGACAAAGGGCAGGAGAGTTGTAAGGACTAAAGTGAGGCAGGGTATGAAAGAGTGCTGGAGATGTTATAGGCAAGATGCACCATGGAAGTAGGTCTTGTGAGTTTGCTAATTGTTGTCATTTGAAGTTAAGACCACACTTTCCACAGAAATTGGCAGGTAGGGATGCTGTCTTCCTTGATTACATTACAAAGTGATGCTCTATTGGTCTCAGTTTTGTTGGTATGGCCTTGTAACCACCAATCATTCTCCAATGTCAAGTGTAGAGTCAAGTTCAGTGTGATTTGGCCTTAGTTCTACTATGGAAACCCATGACAACAACACAAAATTATTTACATAGGCAATCAATCTATTCTATATCATAATATATACAAGTAAAGTATAAAAATGAATGCACAAATATGTCTCACATAATATTACTTAAATCTTCAAAGTAAAACTTTCAGTTTTATAAATATTTTAAAATATACACTGGTGATCAAGAATTGATACCTATTTCAAAGTTTATTTTATTATATAGTAGTAGAAGTAGTAGTAGTCATAGGTTGTGAGGCTTGAACTCAGGGCCTGGGCCTTGTCCCGGAGCCTCTTTGTGCTCAACACTAGTTGAGCCACAGCACCATTTCCAAGTTTTGGGGTGGTTAATTGGAGATAAGAGCCTCATGGGGACTTTTCTGCTTGAGTTGGTTTCAAACCTCAGTCCTCCTATCTCAGTGTCCTGAGTAGCTAGGATTACTGGCATGAGCCACTAGCTCCTGGCTTCCTATTTAGAATTTACTAATATTAGACACAAATGTAAATTCTTCCTCAATTACTCTTAGAAGCAATCTTAGAAGATAGTACAGTACATATTTTCATTTTGTGAATGGAAAATCAATTGTCACAAAGTATGCCACAAAATAGTTTGAAGTGTAACTAGGACTGGCTGCCAAATTCTAAGGCCTCATTTAACACGAAAACCATCCATTCCAAAATTATTAAAATTTTCATGCCAGGGGATCATTAAATCAAAAGCAGGACCATTCACAAATGGGCCCTGGAGTTCTGCGTAGATTGTACCTCTGGAGCCATTTGTGCCTGCACTGATGTGTGTGCTTACAATCTTTAGGATGTACTCTGTCTTTCTGGAGGAAGTTATTTAGTGGTAATGTTTTTAGGGGTACCCAGAGTTCCTAACTGGTTATCAGTTGACTTACAATAACCCTTTTCATGCCTTTAAGATGGGACCTTTCTCTCAGACAGAATCTGGATGTTTAACCTCACCTGTACCACACAGCTTCTCAGTGAGATAATCACAGCATTAGGAAGATTTGAAGCTCCTTACTGAGTTTCTGTGTGACGACAGTAAATGCCTAGAACTAAAGAGCTTCTTACAATACCAAGAGGAACTATAGCTAAACATCAGCTCACAGCCAGCAGCTCCACATTCTGATAGCAAGAATTAACTGCATCTGATTAAAACTGAACTTGGATAACACAGTGAAATTCTTAAATGACCAGGAATATTAGAAATATAAACAAAAGGGTTTGCTTTGCTTTTGCTTTCATTTCTATAACAAAGGGAAAGATACACAATAGGATTTGGTTTCTACCAGGAGAAGGGCATAGAGGGACTGAATAAAAAAGAGCTTTTTCACACTGAAGCACACACAGCACAGTTGAGGAGCATAAAATGAAGACATTTTCTAGAGTGTAATTCTATTATTCCCAGGAGGTGACTACAATCCAGAGTGACTGTCATTATCACTACATGATACATGATTGGGACTTAGGTAACATTTCATTATAAACAGCAATGAAAGAGGAGCTGATTCAGATTTCAGTACAAATGAGGCTAGTTTCTCTTAGGAAAATCCATCTTTTTGGTAGTGTGGGAACCAAAATGAAGCTAAACATTGACCACAGTGAACACAGATACAAGGGTTTTTAATCCATTTCTGTATTTGTAAGATCAGTTCTTTAAAATGTTCATATGATGGATTTCAAATGTAAAAGTGAATCTTTGACGACAGAGAAGAGGAAATTATCAAGGTAACACATATACACTGTCTATTGTTTGGCATTTTGTGTCATTTTTAAACAAGTGACTCTCTCTTCATCTGACTGTGCTAACAAAAGGCTAAGTAAACTTTTTTAACCATGATCACAAATTAAGTATGAATATTTTCTCCCAAAACAAGCAACATTCCTATTTATTTTGGTTTTTAAAGTAACCTTAAGACAGAATTGACATATTAGAAATATGGAATGCAAGTTTTGAAATATATATTTGCCTTTAAAACAACATTGTCAAAATCAAGAGAGTGAACACATATGTTGCTTTTCAACATTGTCTTTTGTCCTTTTTATAATTCTTTTTTTCAGTCCCCAATAATCCCTCTGTAGTTCCCCAGGAAACCACTGATCTTACTGCTATACATTTTCTTAGTTACCTTAAAGTTTTGTTTAAATAAAGTTATGCAGTGTGACCTCCTTTTTCTCCACATAATAATTTTCGGATGTTTTCACATTGTAGCCTGTCAATAACTTTTTTTTTTCCAGTCCTGGGGCTTGGACTCAGGGCCTGAGCACTGTCCCTGGCTTCTTTTTGTTCAAGGCTAGCACTCTGCCACTTGAGCCACAGCACCACTTCTGGCCATTTTCTGTATATGTGGTGCTGGGGAACTGAACCCAGGGCCTCAAGTATACAAGGCAAGCACTCTTGCCACTAGGCCATATCCCCAGCCCAATAACTAATTTTTGATGGATACATAGCATTCTATTTTATGGCTAGACCACAGGATTAAAAAATATTATCATCAACACATATTAATCACAAAACTTAAAGATGTTATTGTGATGCTGCCATATATACATACATGTCCAGTGATCATATCAATTTGGTCTTCTGCTCTCCCCACATCCCTAATACTCTTCTCAGTTTCTAGTAGTAACTGTTTTAGGAGACCAATTTTTTTTAACTTTCCATATGTAAGGGAGAATAGGTCATATTTGTCTGTGTCTGATTTATGCTACTTAACATTATACTCTCAAATTTCATAATTTCCCTGCAATTGACATAATTTCCTTTCTCTTTAGAGCTGAAGAATGAATATAAACATTTCATTGTATATCTATGTATTATATCTATGTGTATATATATATTTCACATTTTCTTCATTTTCACAATGAATATTGTAGCAATAAACATAAGCATCCAGCTATCTCCTTTGTATTTTGACTTCCTTTGGATATATATTATGTGTGTATATATGCAAATGAATACACAATATGTAGTATTGATATTGGTATATCTGAAGAATTTTAAATTTTTTCCATGGAGCTATACTGATTTACATTCCAGAATACAAATATACACTATACAACAGTATGCAAGATTTCTACTTTCATCACATCTTTACTGATAGTGATTATTTTCTTTATTTCTTCTCATTGTCAATAGCCATCTTCCATGAGGTAAGATGGAATCTCATTGCCATTTTGGTTTGTACTTCTCTGATAAATAATGATATTAACTATTTCACAATATACCCACTGCTGTTTTCATATCGACCTTTGAGAAGATTCTGTACAGATCAATTGCTCATGTTAAATTGGATTATTTTTTGTTGTAAAATTGCAGTATATATTCCTGAATATTACTCCTTTGTCAAATGGACATCTGCCAAATACTTTTCCCACTCTCTGTGTGGTCTCTTTTCTTTGTGCATCATTTCCTTTGCAGGGTGGAAATTGTTTAGTTAACACAATGTCACATGTTAATATTTTCTTTTGGTGCCTGTGATTTGGAAATCCTAATCTGAAAACATTACTTATGCTAACATCCTGAAATGGTTCCTTCGTGATTTCAGTTATGCTTCTTATGTTAAGGTGTTTGATGTGTTCTGAGCTAGTGTTTTTGTGAGGTGAATGAAGTCAGGTTTCTGGTCTCTGTATATAGACATTCATGTTCTCCCAGTACCACTTGTTAGGGAAGCTGTCTTTTCTCTACTGTACACTTTTAACACCTTTATCAATTATCCCGTGGCTGTCGGTACAAGTGTTTATTTCTGTGTTCTAGATTTTACTCTATTGGCATAATATGCAACTGTTGTTAGGCCAATACAAGGTTGGATTTTGTGTGTGTGTGTGTGTGTGTGTGTGTGTGTGTGTGTGTGTGTTATGGTTTTCATTTTTAAATTTTTCTTCAAGTAGTCGTACAAAAGAGTTGTCATTTAACAAAGTAGTTTATGAATGCAATGCATTTTGATGAATGTCAACCTTTCAATCTTCTCAACTACTCTCTCTTATCCACTCCTCTCTCATTCTTCTCAGTGTTGTAGGATATACATAAGAATTCTTGACTGTATACTCCCCTTCTCCTCCTCACTAGTCCACTTCATTCCTTAGATCCCATCCTACCCCTCTCAAAAACCAAATTCCTGGTTTTATTTTGTTGAGCTGTGACTTTCTAAGGAATTACATTGAGTTCTCCCTTGAATCTACCATACTTCAGTAAATACATTTGCATATACTAGCATCTCATTCAACTTATTTATTTATAAGTTTGTAAGCAAATTCTCACTTCTAATTATAAGAGAAAATGTGCATCATTTGTGTCTTTGGGATTGACTTCATTTAACATACTGTTTTTCTAGGGCTGGGAATATGGCTTAGCTGTAGAGTGCTTGCCTTGCATGCAGGAAGCCCTGGGTTCGATTTCTCAGCACCACGTGCACCAAAAAAGCTAAAAGTGGTGCTGTGGATCAAGTGGTAGAGTGCTAGCCTTGAGCAAAAAGATGCCACAGACAGTGCTCAGGTCCTGAGTCCAAGCCCCAGGACTGGTAAAAACAACAACAACAATACAAATAGCACAATATCATTTTTTCTAGTGGATGAGTAAAATTACATTTTGTATATACTGTTCTGTTATGGTGGCTCTGTGGTGTGTCTTGAATTCAAGTATTATGATAAGCCAGCTTTGGTCTTTTTTCTCAAGTTACTTTGAGAACCTGGGATCTTTTGTACTTCCATATGACTTTAGGACTTTACAGTAGTCCTATGAAAAATATCATGGATGCTTTAATGAGGATTGCATTGAATCTGTAGATTGCTTTGAGTACTATGGACATTCTGACAATCTTCTTTCTTCTAATCCATGAGCATGAATGTCTTTCCACCTATCCATATCTTATTTGATTTCTTTTTTTCAGTGCTTCATAATTTTTATTGTAGAAGTCTTCAAACATCCATAGTTAACTTAAGTTCTTGGTTTTGTGGGGGGAGGGTTGTAGGGGTAGTGCTACTGTGAATAGAATTGCTTTCATAATTTCTTTCCTAGAAATTTCTTTATTGAAGTTTAGAAAAGCCATTATTTTTCAATGATCATTTCATATGTTTCTATTTTACTGAATTCATTTGTCAGCTCTAATAATTCCTTGTTAAAATCTTTACACTTTTTGTATAGAGTCATATTATAAACAAACAAGGATAACTTGACTTCCTTGTTTCCTCTTTACACACTTTGTGTTTCTATTGCTTAAATGTTCTAACACTTTTAGCACTAAATTAACAACATAAGGCATCCTTGTTTTAGTCTTATGATACAGGAAATGCTTTCAATGTTTCACCGTTGGTAAGGTAGTGGCTATTAATTTGTTATGTACAGACTTGATTACGTTGAGGAATGTCCTTTCCATGCCTATGTCCAAGGCTTTGTATCATGAAGGGGTTTGAATTTTATCAAATGCTTTTATGCATCTATTGAAATGATTGTACAATTTTAATCTTTTATACTATTTATGTGATGTGTTTCATTTATGGATTAGCACATATTGGATCATCTTTGCAGCCCTGGTACGCATCCAGCTTGGTTGCAGTGTATAAACGTTCTGATGTGAATTCTGAATTGTGTTGGATTCTATTTGCTATCACTTTATTAAGGGTTTCTAGATCCGCGTTCTTTAGGGGTATTATATCTGTCAGGTGTATACATCTCTTTTATATTGTATCCTTGCTGGTTTTAGAAAGTATTGTTTTGTTTTCCAGTTTGGGATCATTATAAATAAAGATGCTATGAACGATTATTGAATACATAGGGGGGGGAATAAATGGGTCTTTTGATAGATGTATATTTGTAAATTCAAAACTCTAGCAAACTATTCACTGAATGTTCAAGCCATTTTACATTCTAGTCAGCAATATAAGAGACTTTTAATGATTCGAATTCTTGCCAGCACTTGTGAATATAGTCTCCTTTGCACACTTTTAATGATATGTGCTGCTTGATAATATTTTTAGTCATAGACCATAGTGATCTCAGAAGACTATACACTCTATTAAAATCACAGCAATAATACTTTTTAATAAACACACTATTATTTACAGTGATGAAACTTCCAACAACACATTTCTTTGAACATTAAGCTGTAAATGACTACACAGAAAAACACATGTACACACATATATATTGATATCATGATGCTTATGTCAGCTAATGTTCAGAATAATGAAGATATGAAGCACAGTGAGTTTAGAAATATGGAATGGCAGAGGCAAATATTAAAATTTCAAGGGTATCATTAGAATTCTCTCACCTTCCTGTTAATTTTCTTTGTAATGAGTAGTTACAATATAAAATGATTCATTCTCCCCAAATAAACTGATCACCTAAACTTTGAGGACTAGTTTCTTAATTTGAATCAATTAGATAATATATACTGCTGGAATCATGCTACTGTTTATTTATAGCTATAAAAATTACTACAGATAGACTATATATTGTGGACAAAAATAAATAAGTTAGAGAAAATACCACTTCTCTGGACTTAGGAATCGAACTGGTATGGTTTTCTGCTTTAGCTGAGAAGTATGTATGTAATCAGAACATTTAGGCTTAGATTCATATAGACTATTTTCCCTTTGATGCATTTATGTAAGTCTCAAAATAAAGTATACCGAGTCATTATCTAGCTCAAAATTTTGATTTTGTTTCTTAGAGGACAATAGTGTGATTTTGCCTACGTATAAATTACAGAGCAACAGTCTCTGGCAGCAGAAACTATCTGGAGTTATGTAATCTCATTGGTTTATATGAGAAACATGATCTAATGACTCCTTGCAGATATATTCTTAATAGCACTACAGTTTCCATCCTATAAATCCTATAAAACAACTGAAAATGAACAGTGATTATACATGTATCTCTGATCAGAGATGCATGGTTAAAATGTTGTCTTTCCTCATATTCTTTTAGTGTTGTTAGTTAACAGTTACATGTAACTAATAACTATCTTTTTATAAAAAGCTGATTTCATGATAAAATTTTATTCCAATATTTAAAGTCATCATGACTATTGATAATCATACTTAATCTTACAGTGAGAAGAGATTGAAATGTACTCTGAGACAGTTTATTTTGTTTGAATATGCTCACTAGATATAAGGCTTTCCTTTTACTGAGCTGCGTTTGCTGCCTGACCATTTCCATTTGTCTAACTAATGGATTCTCTCTCTCTCTCTCTCCCCCCCCCCCGTGTGTGTGTGTGTGTGTGTGTGTGTGTGTGTGTGTGTGTGTGTCCTTGGGCTTGAACTCTGGGCCTGGAAGCTGTCTCTGGGCCTCTGAGCTTTTGTGCTGAAGGCAAGCACTCTACCACTTGAGCTTTAGCTCCACTTCTGACTTTTTGATGGGTAATGTGATATAAGAGTCTCACAGACTTTCCTTCTCATTCTGGCTTCAAACTGCAATCTTCAGATCTCAACCTCCTGAGTAGCTATGATTATAGGCATGCACCACCAGTGCCCAGCCGGAAGATTTCTTATTTACAACAAAAAGAGATTCACAAAAGAAGGGTGTAGAAATATCAGGAAAAAATATGAGCCTGAATTTTAGCTTTGACATTTTAATTGACTTATCCCAGACCATATTTATTCTATTTTTTATTTTTGTGAAATAGAAAAAAATGGTAGTAATAATAATAATAGAACATTGACTGAAAGTATTTGAATTCATGCTTTGTAACTGAAAAATTCTTTTCAAAACTAAATTTAATTGTTCTCCCTAGTGAAAGTGATTGCCTACCTTGAGTTAAGGTCAGATTTAATCTCAACAAAAACTCTTATTGCAGATGCTAGTTAATCATGCTCCAACTTTAGAAATTTTCTATACCACATTTGTAATAATAGGAACGAGAATACAATGTTAGGGTTTCAAAACAATCTTTTGGTAAGTCATTTGTTTATTAAGTATTCCAGGGTTCTCATGTAATAAATAAATCAGGCATAGTGAAAAGTTAAACATGTTTGCCTTCATTTGGCCACAGCTCTTTCGATATCGTTCTATCACACACTGGCTCAACTCTCACTGTGATCTAACATACAGCAGACATATTGTAGATGATGTTTCCAGAAAATTCAACAGTAAATACAGTAAATTCTAGTCTTGTTGACTATGGAAGGATTGGGGCAAACATCACACTCAACTAGGAAATTAGTAGATGTATTTTAATCTACTGGCATAATAATATCTGCATTAGAAATATCCAAATTCTCTTTACATGCCTACTGTCAGAATCTATTGACAACATGCTTATTCACTGACTTCTCTGTATTTTGGAATCTTCACTTTTTCCCTCTGGTGTTTTTTTTTTTAAATATCTCTTACTCTTACTTTTCAAGCCATCCACAAAGCTGTCAATTTTCTGCTATGTATTTCTTTCTTGAAATGTCTATATTTCTGATGGTTCCTGATAATTCAAATAAAATATAGTTAGCATCCTATTCTAGGAAAGTGCTCTCAACTTAACGAACCTGGCTTAATACATTTCCAAGTTGTCAATTTTTTCTCTGTAATTAAAATTGTCAGTAGCTTGAGGAAAAAAGTCAAAGTCTTAGGCAAAATAAAACTAGAAACACTCATCATTTGTGATTTGGAATTCAGATCATTTATACTGTTTACAAAATATTGATTGCCATAAAATTATCATCCTTTCTTTCCTCTTCATATCTTCATTAGTCATTTCTAAAAATTACTGTAAACATTGCAAAATTACTGTAAACATTTGTGAAGGATTCTGTGACTATCTTCACCATCTAAGAAGTTTCCTAGTTGGAAAGCCAAGAGTTTTAAGGAAAGTGTATTTTCCCTGGATGAAATTGCAAGACTTTACTAAATACTTAAGATGTCAGGGCAGTGACACTGGGATTTCATCTGCTCTGTAAATTAACTTTGAACTAAACACTGCATACTACACCCAATACAGTGGTAAAATATGTTAATTATAACTGCTAAATATTTTCTGAATTTAGTCTTTTTTGAATCCTCAACACTATGCCCCTAGCCTAAAATGCATTGTTTCTCAGCCCATCTGTGTTTAGTATCTCTAGTTTCTGTTTGGCTTTCCAAATACTCTACCAAAGCCTCAGTAGTTAGAAGAACAATTTAATATGCAACTCTGAAAGGTATTGCCTTAATTAAACTTTCTAGTAATTTACTATTACCCCCAGAATAAATTGTTGTTCCTGCTCTCAATTTTAAGCATTTTGCCTTCCATTGGCGGCTTCTTCCCTACCAGTCTGTCTGGTCCAGAGTTCTGCAGCTCTATTGGCTTTTTGACTGAATCTGAAAGTCACTCAGCTCATTTCTAACTCAGGACCTGAGAATCTTTTATTTTTAGGTCTTTCTGTTTTAGTCTTTGTAAGAAGCATTCTCTTTCAGCATCAAAAAAAGAAAAAAACAGAACAGTTTTTATCCTGGTCATCCTGTCTCTTCTTGTCTTGTTAATTCATTTCTAGAACTTTACAATCTCATTATCTAGAATTGTATGTATCTAGAATTCTGTTTGTGTAGAGTCTACTTTAACAATTAACATGTGAACTCTTGATAGTGTGTTCATTTGTTGCACCTGTTCCATTTATCTTGCTTCTCCACTCCAGTTAAGATTAATGCCTGGTATATGAACAGGATGAGAAAGATTTGCTATAAATGGAACAGAAAAAAAGAGCAGCTTTTTGTGTATTATTATTACCAGGCATATGACTGACATATCCCCCAAACACACTCTTCTAAAATGCTTCTGTAAATGGTAGCAAATGGTGAAACTCACATTTTTCCCAAAACACATTTACTTAATAAGGTGTAGTGAAAGCCATAAAGCATATATAAAGTAACTTTAAATGTTCTCATAAAAGTGGCAACACAATGTTTGATTCACTCAACAGGCTGCCTGCATGAGGTAACCACATAGTTAATAATTGAATTTCCTCTTAGTTTCAGCATGGGTGAAGAGAAATCATGAAAGTCAGTGGTCATATAGTTAGGTGCTGGGTCCTCAGCTTCATGGTATCAGAGGGTAGTGTAACCTGTAAGAAATGGAATGCAGTAATAGAAGAAAGTTAGGTCATTGGGAGTGTGCCCTTGAAGGAGATACTGAGATTTGGGTCTCCTGTCCGTGTGTGTGTGTGTGTATGTGTGTGTGTGTGTGTGTGTGTGTGTGTATGTGTGTGCATGTTGTGTTTTTTGTTTGTTTGTTTGTTGCAGCTTCTAGGAAGTGAATAGATTCTTCCACTGTGTGCTTTGTGATGTACAGAGCCATTAGAAGCCCAAAGCACCAAGCAGGCATAGATAGAAACTATGAACTTAAATAAGCCTCACATCCTTTTAAGCTGAAGGTCTCAGGTGTCTTATAAGAGTTCTGGAAAGCTGGATAATATGTAGCAGCAAAGACTAAAACCAGTGTATTATCTAGTAAATGGTATTTTTGCTGGTTTCATTCCTACTTGTATGTAAATAGCTGTTTTAAAAATCATCTATTTTTTCATCTTCTTGTTGTTGCTCAGATCTGTTTAGTTTCAATAGGGGTAATGGTTAACCAATTTCTGTTTTATAACATTTTTGTATGACTTTTATCTTTAAATTCTGTTCAGCTAACTAGAGACAAAAAGTAGCTGTCATACACATGTAATAAAGAACGTTACCACCTAAAAATATTTGATGGCTCAATATTATAACACTGTAGCCACAGTACTCCTATCTTGCACACATATACAATGTTTCTGAGAATTTCCTTTCAGGAATTCAGAAGCAAGGAAATAAAGGAAACGAGTTAGAAATGACTGAAAATTAAAATACCTAAGATGAAAACAGAATGTAAATAAAGTAAGAGATGCATTAGATAATTTACATGATCTATAATGTTTACATACATTTAAGTATGGAGGTAGTAATGAGAAGCAAAGGAACATAAGAGATGACTAGCAAAAACAAATTAAAAGGAACTCAGTAATATAGTCACTTCATCTTAGCATCCTATTGATGTGTTAGTTGACTAAAAGACTGAGGTTCGTTTACAACTAAACTTTCAGTTTGTTACCCTCTCAATTATCTTGAGATAAAAGGATTTGGGCTGGGAGCTGGTGTCTCATGCCTATAATCCTAGCCTCTTTGTTAGAAATTGGGAGGATCACAGTTCAAAGTTAGTCCTGGCCAAAAAAAAAAAAAAAAAAGTTTATAAGATCCTAGCTCAACTAAAGGCTAGATAGGTAGAGTGGCACATGCTTATCTTCTTAGCTACCTACATAGGAGGCTGATTGGGAGGAATGTCATTGCAGAAAATGTTAGTAAGGTGGTGATAACTGTCATCTTAGGTATATCATAAAGCATAAATAAAGAGGATCACAGTTTAGTTAGCCTAGACAAAAATGAGATCCTATCTTAAATATAACCAGAGCAAAAATGTCTGGAAACATAACTCAGATGTCTAGAAAGCAAAAAACACTCAGTTCAAACTCCAGTACCATAAAAAATGTGTTACTAATTAATAGATTCATAGATGCTCAAGTTTGGTGAATTGTCAATACAGATCTTTTGAATAAAATTAATAGGAGACAAAAATGACTGCACAGGCCTTAATTATTAACCAAAAAATAAAATGTGCATGCATAGACATAACATCTATAATTTGACTATTTTTCAATGTAGTGTGTGATTTGCTTTCAAGGATGACAATTAGTGGATTGCAGGTTATGCATCAAATATGTTTTATTTACTGCTCAAACCTCAAGTCTAGAGGTAGCCTAGAACATTACAGAACTGCAATAACTACTGAATATATGAAGGGAGAAATTTAGCCAGAAAAAAATGACTTGGTCCATCTAAAAGAAAAAAAAACATATACATTATCTTTAATGCTTATATACATATAAAAGAAAAAGGTATCCACTATGGCTGAGAAAAATACGTACTATACTAAGTAGAAATGAATTTAAAGTTCAGAATTCCAACCATATATAACAGGTTTAATATACAAATTGATTACCCAACACTTATGCATATAATAAAATAATTGAATGCTTCTACTGCAAATAAATTATAAAACTAAATAATATTATACAGAGCTATCATTACTAACCTGAGGTTCACATAACAATGAGTAGGCATTTGCAAGGGACTAAACGTATACCTCGATTTATAACTGTGTGGCCTTAAATTTGACCTTTCTTGTTGGACATATGGGACTGCATCAAACTGCAGAGCTTCTGCATGGCAAAGGACATAGCTTGCAAAATAAACAGAAAGCCCACAGATTGGGACAAGATCTTTACTTGCCATATGACGGACAAAGGCCTCATATCTAAAATATATGCAGAACTCAAAAAATTAAATTCCTCCAAAACAAATCATTAAAAAACCAATGGCCCCCTCAACAACTAGGCCAAGACCTAAAAAGAGACTTCTTTGAAGAGGAAATGTGAATGGCCAAGAGACACATGAGGAAATGCTGTACACCGCTGGCCATAAAAGAAATTCAAATCAAAACTACACTGAGATTCCACCTCACCCCAGTAAGAATGGCCATTATCAAGAAAACTAATAATTAACAAATGCTGGAAGGGGTGTGGCCAAAAGGGAACCCTATAACCTTGTTGGTGGGAATGTAAACTTGTTCAACCACTCTGGAAAGCAGTGTGGAGGTTGCTCAGAAGACTAAACATAGAGCTCCCCCATGACCCAGCAGCCCCACTTTTGAGCATCTACCCAAAAGATTTCAAGCAAGACCACACTAAAGCCACCAGCACAACTATGTTCATTGCAGCACAATTTGTCATTGCTAAAATATGGAACCAATCCAGAAGCCCTTCGGTAGATAAGTGGATCAAGAAAATGTGGTACATATACACAGTGGAATCCTATGCCTCTATCAGAAAGAATGATACTGCCCCATTTGTAAGGAAATGGAAACTTGGGGAAAAAAATTATACTAAGTGAAGTGAGCCAGACCCAAAGAAACATGAACTCTATGGTTTCCCTCATAGGGAATAATTAATACATTTCTAGGATAGACATAGCATACGATCACAATAGCTCAATAGCTATGCCCGTATGAACACACAGATAATGCTAAGTGAAATGAACTCTGTGTTATGAAAATAAGTGGTATATCATTGTTGTAGTTAATTTCAACATACCATGTGAAACCGTACCTTTTGTTTTTATCTTGTATTCTCTTCCTTTGGCTTACTCCTGCTATTACTGTAACTGATCGTAGTAACCCAGATACTGTGCATATGTGTATAGGAAATAGGGAAGGGAAAGGGAATACGAAAATCGAGAGACAAAAGATAAAAAGTCCAACTATTGCAATGGCAATACTTACAAAACCAATTGGGGTAAACCAACAGTACAACTCTTGGGGGGGAAAGGACTAGGAAGGGTGGAGCTGGGGGAAAATGAGTGAGGAGGTAACAAGTTGGGTAAGAAATGTACTCCCCTTACTTATGAAACTGTATGTAAACCCTCTGTACTTCAATTTGACAATAAAGAAGAAAAAGAAAAACAAAACACAGACACAGACACCGACACACAGACACACACACACACACACACACACACACACACACACACACACACCCCAATTTGACCTTCCCAAACTTTGAACTTCCCAAACTACATGGCAAAATGTAGATGACATGAGAAGTACATATATATCATTTTGTGAGACAAAATGAAATAATACCTTTAAAATATTTAACATTGTTTTAGATGCACAGTAGAACTTCAATTAATATTTTCCCATAGCATTACTATGTGGTCAAAGCAACATGCTCGCCAAATCTTACATGACATATTAGATGTTCTAACACCTTAGAAAATATCTGTGTACTCAATGAAGTACAAAGGTATGATGCTGCATGACATTGCTTAATTAACTGTGAAAGAGTTATTTTGTGGGTTAGTCTAGAAATTTCGAAGTGTAATGCTTCTAAATCACTCAGTAATTCTCTGATAGGCAAGTAATGACCTGAGACTTCTGCACTACTTTACATGATCATAAGGCAAAAATTATCTAATAGTGACAGCAGGAGTATAGTATGAAGTAAAAATTTTCACTGTAAATTTTCTCAAAGCATTTCACTTTCTAGTGAACACATGATCTATCAAGTTCACTCAACTGAATAAATCTGACCTTACATTATGTCAATCAAAAGTGATGTGTTTTCAGTGCCAGAAATTGTGTTTAGAAATGTACACAAAGTGACACCAAGACCCTCAGGATCATCTACTATGTATCAATTTACTAAATTGACCACATGAAATAAATATACACACTTAAAATGTTTTCAAGAAATAAATGGGTCAATGAAACATTTGTCAATTTGATACTTTATATGTTTCCATGTTTTCCATTCTAGACAAAAAATAAAAGTAAAAGGAGTATGAGTCACACAATATTCACTACCTACACAGAAGTGGATCAATAGCAGGTAATCTCTGCAGGTATATTTGAGAGTATTTGCTGAAGAGTGCTATGCAGTAGAAATACTCTTTCTGACACAGCAACTAGTAAAGAATGACAAGTGCAGTCGCCATTACAAAAGGAAAGAATACCTACTTAGAGTCTTTATGCAGCTACCTTTTCCTGATGTGCTGTTACTTATACAAACAAAAGGGTAAACATCATTTGACTGTAACAATTTTAGAGATTTTATGCATACAATAGGAGAAAATTTGCTTATGATTTTACCCAATATTGTGTTAATTCCTAAAATGTCTTCCTTTCCTTTCAACACTCTTTTAGTTTTTGGACAATTAATATATTCAATAATCTTTAAAAAGGGTAATAATGCACAATTTGTCATAGTCTGATCTGGAATGTTCTCCCAAAGATCCCATGAGGAGTAGTGATACTTTAAAAGTTGTGGCTTAGTCCAAGATTTTAATGTTAATGTGGGATGATCATGAAGGAAACTGTGAGACCTAGACCTTCATTTCCTTTTGTTCTTAGCTTGTCATGATGAAAATTGTTCTCTAATGGCTCTCATCCCTGCCACAATGTGGATGGTTTTGCTGTGCCACTAACCCCTGTCATTATGTGCTGTTTGACCAGAGGCTCAACACAAATGGGGCTCACTGATCATGAACTGAAGCCTCTAATGACGTGAGTCAAAATCCCATTTGCTACTCTTCATAACTTGTGGGGTTTTTTGGTAATTTTTATAATAATGTATACTTACAAATATTTTACAAGGTGGAAGTAAATAAACAAAGGAAAAAAGTATACATTATAAAAATTATACTCAAAGAAGGAAGAGGAGATGAGTGGGTGCATGATGGATAAGTAATTATGCAGTTAATTAAAAAGAATAGAAGCAGAAAATAATTAGAATCCTAATCAACCTATAAAACGTAGAACACTTACATTGAATATGTCTGAGACAAATGTTAGTAGATAACAGGATAAAATAAAGACACTGGCTTGCCTAGTTGCCATAATAACAAAACTACTTATTTTTTAAACCCAAATTTTGTATATGTTGCTGATTTCACAGTAATATGCTTTGGAAATATATTGTGCTTTACTAATAGCTAGCAGTTTGACAAAGTTGTTTACATTAATAATACACGATGGATTATAATATTTTTTAATTTTAATTGGGTTTTTAAAAAAATCTAACATAACATTCTAATAATAATAACTATTAACAAAATCACAAAAGGTAGCAAGTGTTGGAATGTGGAGAAAACACACATTTTGGTTAGATGCAAAGTGGTTTTAGACATTATTAAAAACAGTATGGGGAGTTTTGAGAATATTTAAAATAAAACTGTTGCATGATCCAACAACCCCTTGACTGGGCAGATAGCTAAAAGATACAAAATCAGCATTTCCTATGGAAGTTCATATTTTACACACCCACCAGGGGTGCACAGAAATTCCAATTTTTCTATAAACTAGTCAGTACTTACCTTCTGATATATATATATATATATATATATGTATATATATATATATACCTGGTTTATATATCCTAGTGGTCTGAGTATGTGTTATTCAGACTGCATTACTACGACCCAATACTTGACAGAAACAGATTGAAGGACAGACGATTTATTTTAGCTGATAGTTTCAGAGACTTTAGTCTAGTCTTCAGATCCATTGAATCTGAACCCACAATGGTGTGTAGAAGACTCTTCAGGTCTGGCAGACAGGCATACTCCAGGGATTTACTTTCTGAAACTTACAATCTCCCAAATGAGCGTTGCCAGTTAGGGACCAAGTGCACAACCATAAGCCTGTTTGGGGCATTTCATATTCAAATCTAAACAAGGACCAGATCTCACTTTTGGAAAAGAAATATTCTCTAATAATTAGAAACATTTAAAACATTTTCATGGACTCAGTGACTATTTATACAATAATCTTTGGCCAAGTGTCTTTCTAATTGTTGTTTTTGTTCTTGTTGAGTTAAAAAAAATTTTGGTACATTCTAGATCTTAACTTCTCTTCAAATGTATTATTTACAAGTATCATCTCAAATTCTTCAGGTTGTTTTCAATTTATTGACTATATCCACTAAGGTACAGGCATTTACTAGCTTGGTGTCATTCCACTTATCTATATTTTCTTTTGCTTCATGTGCTTTGGATGTTGTGTCCAAAAGCTACTTTATATTTACTGTCAAAGAACTTTTTCTGGCCAGTCCTAGGACTTGAACTCAGGGCCTGGGCACTGTCCCAGAGCTTCTTTTGCACTCTAGCACTCTACCACTTGAGCCACAGAGCCACTTCTGGCCTTTTCTGTTTATGTTTTACTGAGGAATTGAACCCAGGGCTTTCGGCATTCTAGGCAAGCACTCTAAGCCACATTCCCAGCCCCAAAGAACTATTTTTCCTGTGTGTTTTTATTTTTGAGACAGGTTTTTATCAGTATATCACAGATTGGTCTCCAAATGGTGATCCTTCTTTCTCAGCATCCAGAGCACTAGAATTACAGATGTGTACCATCACATCAGCTCTCATATGTTTTCTTTTAGTTTTATCATGGACGGGTAGAGTAGATTTAGGTTCTGAATGCACTTGAGTTAATTTTTGCATAGAGTTTGGGCACTGATCTGTTATTTTGCATTTGAATATGACAATACTCCTTCTATTTATTTTTATAGCATTCTCTCTTTTACTTCCATTCTCCCTCTTGCCCTTTTTTATCCTCCCAATATTCACAAACAATTCTTTTTTGAGGTATAAAAGATTTATCACCCATTATCATTATATATTTTTCTTCTCTGCTTTCATCTCTTGTTTGGATTACTTAATTGAGCATCAATGAAAATGATCATAAAATGGTAGACAAGAATTAGCATTACAGGTGGAAAGTGAAGAAAAGATGAAGATGAATACTTAACACAAGCTTTTTCTCAGTAATACAACATGTGAAGGCTACAAATTCTAACCTTAAAAGGGAAGTGTTTCCAAACCACATCATCTGTTCATTGTGCCTGATCCTGAACAGATTGCCTCTTGTGAGTCTCAGTCCTTATAGCAAGCTATTCACCACTTATTTCTCACAGAAAAAAATAGGAAGACATGTGGTTGATTTATGAAATATAAAAATAAATATAAACACTAGTAATATAATATGTCATTGTGTACATAAAAATGATTACTTCTTTCCTTGAGAGTATTTGGATAATTGCAAGACCTGAGAGTTATGAGAGGTGAGTCTATTCCCTGCTTGTTCTATTATGTTACACTGATCTACTACATAAAAATCTTATCAGATTGCACAAAAGTATTGTGAGTTAATTTTGAGTAAAACATCTAAAAAATCTAGCATTACTACCTGAGAAATATCACTTGTTGTCTCTAAGGTGTCAAGAAGAAACCATTTATTTTTACTTTCTTCTCTCTTCTATATGAAATCAAATTCTCTCTGGGGTACATTATATGACTTATTAAAATAGTCTGTTGGTAGGCAAAAGTCTTCTTACTGTGACCAGAAGACTTTCAAATTGGTGGCAAAGGAATTTGGATAATCTCAGAGAAAAAGAATCACTGAATTGGGTATTCTAAGTTAGGTTTAATGGTCTAATTTCATGTGAAAATATAGGTGCAAGCTCAGACATATTTTGATATGAGTATCTGGGAACTAGATTTTGAACTAAACAATTTACAGACCTTGGTATAAGTAGAAAATTGCTCTTGAAGCCATGTTAAAAAGAAAATGTAAAATTGATCATGTTGGAATAAAAATAATCATGACTAGAAATGTGTTTTTAGTATGTATGATTTGTAGTTAAAAGATACTTATGTTCTGTATCTTGGATCATTTCAACTCATGCTAACACTTAAATTATTATTTTCTTCTTCTCAAGTTTACATTTCATTTTAAGCAAATAAATGACCCAGAACCTTTATTAACAAAGCATGTCAAATCAGGATACTGTGAATCAAAAACCATAAGGGGGTGACAACTGATGATGAATTTTTAATGTTATAGAGTCCAGTCAAGGTTATTAGTATCCATATAACACTTAATCATTTTGATGAAATACTTCATCCAAAAAGGTTTTAGTTTTCTTCTTCACTTTTAAGTTTACTTCAATGAAATCTTAAGTATTTTCCATGCATCGCCTCAGTGACTACATCCATTTAGGCCATACAATTTACCAGTCTAACAGATGAAGAGCAATGATTACTCGGCATGAACACATTCTAGGATATAAAACACTACACAATCAAGAAACAAAAACTAAATTTTCAGAAAGCTAAGAATTCAGTGTGCAAATATGTATTCAAAGATTTACTTGCCAACAATTGAACTTTACATAAATGTTTTTGATTTTTACTTAGAGAATACTTCCAAAGACGCAAAATAGGGAATCATCCTAAACTTTTTCATTAGCATCATATGAATTTTGAGATAATTAAATATGTTGTGCACTCACAAAACAGAAATGTAGAACAAGCAAACAATAAGTATGAGCTGGTGTTGTAGCCTAGTGATAGAATGCTTGCTTTAAATTCATGAGATCCTATGCGCACATGCATGCACACACACATACACACATACACACACAACAGATTTCTTATGGGTGCAAAATTAATGTTGTACTGTAAATTTTAACATTTTCTTAGCAACTGATACAATTGCCTTTAATTCCAAGGCCTATAGATGTAAGATACTAGTCTACAGATTATTTCATTAAGATTATTTGAGTCAAATTAATGATATATTATATTTTCAAAAGCTCACAAAAATACCACATTATTATCAGGAATTTCAAGATGCATCTTTTTGAGTAGGTTATCCAAAGGTTGAAATATCCTCAGAGCAATTGAAACAGTCTAATTGTACATATGCAAGACAAATGATGAAATTTCTGCCAAATGTACCCAAATGACCACAAACAAGGCCATACTAAATCTACCAGCACAACCACATTCATTGCAGCATTATTTATCATAGCTAAGATATGGAATCAACCCAGCTGCCCCTCAGTAAATGAATGGGTCAAGAAAATGTGCAACATATACACAATGGAATTCTATGCGTCCATCAAGAAGAATGGCACTTCCCAATTTGTAAAGAAATGGAAAAACTTGGGGGAAAAAAACTTGGTTTGAGTCTGCTCAATGAAATATAGGTTGCATGGTATCCTTTCGAGGATCACAATAGCTCAATTGCTATGTGTAACACATTTTGCAAGATGAATATAATTTTCCTTGGCTGGGAATGTGGCTTAATGGTGCTTGCCTAGCATGCATAAGGCCCTGGGTTCAATTCCTTAGTACCATATAAACAAAATTTTTTTTTAAATCCTATCACAACTTGATCTTCCCCAAAGGTATATCAGCCAAATTTTTACATGTATTACTTACTCTTAGAAAATCTAAAATACTATTTGGACTCATAAGGACTTATTCAAAAGTCAGTATCTTAAGTTCTAGAAATTTTTGAGCTATGTGCTAACATATGAAAGAACACATAGTAATCTTAAAAGACTTCTTTTATTAAAAATAAAGACATTTTTAAAGACATTTCTGTTCTAATTACTCATCCCATGTAGAATAGCAGTATGTTTTATGTGACTCTAATAAACACTGTAATAATGAATAAAAACTGTATTCAATATAAATTATTAATATATAAATAAGAATTCTAAGTGCAAACATTACTTTCATGATTTACCAATCTGTGAGTTGAGAATACCACTCAGAAATTCAGAGTGTGCACTAAAAGATAAAGAAATTTATACAACCTGAGCTTAAAACATTTTCATTTATAATGGTTGACAATCTAAGCATGGTGAGGGGTTAGGTTTGAAGTTAACTACATATCCAATGTTACAAATAACATTATAGAATTTCAACCAGTGGAGATATTATTGAGTATACCATTCCAGCTACTGAAGTTGACCAATTACGCCAAGAGAGGAGCTCCAATCAGAAGTAAAATACACCTTCCCTCTTCATCTCATTATTTTTCACTAGTTTAGTCATTCACCAGGTTATTAACATTGATTCAATTTAAAGAATACAGTTCAGCTAGATTTAAAGAACTCAGCTAGATTTAAAGACTACAGTTCAGGCCAAGTATCAGTAGCTTATGCATATAAGCCTAGCTACTCAGAACAGCTCTGAGGATCAAATTTGGATGTCAGCCTTATCAGAAAAATCATTGAGTCTTATCATCAATTAACCATCAAAATGCCAAAAGCAGAACTGTGGTGTGAGCCTTGAATGTAACAGTTAAGGGCCTAGTGCCTAGGCCCCACTTAGTCCCTGAGTTCAAGCCCCAGTACTAGTACCCCATCACTTACCCCCTCACCCCCACCAAAATATAATTCAGGAAAATGAAAACAATAATTCAAATAAATTAGCAGATTTTAATATTAGATTCCTATAAGATGTGTGACTTGAAGGGGAAGAATTTACATATGATTCTCAAGTCAGACACTTGTACTTATGAAATGAAAAATTCTTTTCTTTTTAATCCTCTTAGTGTCATTGGGATTTGAACTCAGGGCTACTATGCATTTTCCAAGAAAACATTCCACCACCTCTATGAGTTAAGCAAATACTTCAGATTAAGCATCCTCAAGGGACATCTTATTTTAACTGAGAACATTCAGTCGCTCCTAAAGAACTGACTAGAAATTTCACATGAGATAATTGAGACTTCTTGTATTAATATACTACTTAGTCATGCCACTTTTATAAATATAAATTTCCTCAATCCTAAAGGCTTTACCTCATGTAAACCAATTTACATTTTATTCTATGCAAACCAAAATCTTCAGTCATTGCAATTTACTTAACTACCCATGTATTTAGCAATAATATATACACAACCTTAATTGCTTAAATTCCTCACCAACATTTCTGAAAATATAATTTAAAGATTAGAAAATATATATTATAGATAATAGTGCATGTACAAAAAATTTGTCCATCAATACAGTACAATTAAATGTTAAAGAGAACATAAACATACATAAACATACCAGCAGATGAAGCTGTACATGAACTAAGAGTACAGTTACAATATGCAAATTATTTTTCCTCTTTAGGAATGCCATGAATTATTGTTTCAATTCTATTTACAAAAGGATTTGTCGCCAATAATTAACTAAATGTATTTTTCAATAGGGTAAGATGATTCCTGATCTTCTAGGAAGCATCTCTTGGTGAAATTCAAGGTGGTAAATCCTGTGGTCATTTGCTAGATTGGTAACTTCCAACTTGGCTTATTTATTTATTTATTTACTTTAAATTTTTGTTAGCATAGATTAACTGTGCAAAAGAATTTCCTTGTGATTTTTACATACAGGCATATAATGTACTTTGATGAAATTTACCCATCTTTTTTAATCCTCTCTCCAACTTCATTTAAAACATACTTTCTTTAAAGAAGTTTGAGTGCTTGCCACAAATAATATCAATGGTAAAACCACAGGGACTCAGTTTATCATACTAAATTGAATATTTTACAATTGTTCAGCTAAAGTTAGATACAATTCTTTTTGAAAACTATATACACCAAAATAGGATTGTAAACATGGTTATAGAACTATAAAATGATAAGATTTTTGTTATGAAACTATAACTAAAGTATGCATTTCCAATTTAGAAAATAATTTGAAAAATTTCAAAACAAATAATATATATAAGGCTGTTTTTTATGCAAAACACTAAATGAAACAAACACCATTTGAATAAGTACTTGGTTATAGAATGTCAAATCTGAAATCTCCATATAGTATGATAAAGATAGTGGGTGTTTATTACAGCTGTAAACATTTAATCGCTGATAATTGAACAGCATTCTATTGAATTTTGCAAGAGTTAATTAAACAACGTGCTGCAGATGTAAGATTGAAATTGCTGCGTATAATTGCATGTAAAACACAATGGCTAATATAATCACATGGAATTCTGAGAGAAATTTGCAATTTCTTTTCATTTGAAATAACTTGCATTTTGAGTTTCTTACTAGAATATCTTAGTATGGAAGATTCCAAATGACAAATTTCAAATTTCAAATGTCCTATGACTGTTAGTTGTGATAAAGAAACAGTATCTCCTAATTATTCTTTTATATATCATTTCAAAAATATAACAAAAATAAAAAAGCAGATAAAGAAAAAAAACACAGACCCTCGCCTAATCACAAATAACAAAGAAATCAGTCCAATCCCAGTATTTTATTTATATATATATATGTGTGTGTGTATATATATATACATATATATATGGACAGCTTACAGGAAAAATAGACAGGGTTTTATTTTTCTTCAGACTCACCAACATATCTGACTCATATGTTTGCATATTATTTATAAAAAGTCATTGAATAACATTATCAATGCAATATTGACTTAAAGGGACCTTAAAATATTCATAAGGAAAAAATATGATAAATACTGAGACATTTTCAGCCTTCTTTACTCAGTAGAAAAGATATCATTGACATTTTAACCATATAATGTATAGTAAGTACAGTGAATGTGGAGTATTTTATAGTGGATTACACATACTAAGTGATTACACATATAATTTAATATACCTTTCACAGCAGTAATTTGTGCTACAATATTCTGGAGAGTAGGAAAACAAAAATGGAATGTGCCAAAACGAAATTCAATTTACATCCTTCTGCAATGCTATGTCTGCAGTGTAATCACAAATGTGTCTGTAATCACAAGTGTTTACAATGAGAATCTTGTCAGTGAAAATTCTGAAACCAAAAAGGCAAATGGCTCCTGTTCAACTGACTAACAAAGGAAGGCTTGAACCCATACTCCTCAGCTGCACAAGAATAAAGAAAGGCACAATTTATTTTTGGTAAATTATGGGAGTGAATTACACGCTAATATCTAAATTAATTATCCTGGTCATTCTTGATTAACACTTCTCTTGTCGCTATTGTATTACAGAGAACTACCAAATTTAAAGATCTGCAGGTGGGCTTAGAGGAATCTATAAATAACATATTCAACAAGAAATAATTTGCCATTTCATATATGCTTATTATGTGTATATGTATTACTGTAATTATCCATGGCATTTTAAAACAAATGAAACAGTCTCAAAGTTATGAATTCAAGCGAGGATTCTGATAAAGAAAATAGATGGGTCCTTGCAATGGAGCTGTCCAGTGCTTCATATGCATGTGATGGTTTCTTATTTACATGACTCTCATGTTTATGCATGTTCAGAAGGATACAGCTGCTACCCCATTCTCCAGAAATCACAGACACCGGTCAAGTCTACAAACAGCCACATTTGAGCTTACAATGTATTTATCTTGAAAAGCTAGAAATTCTATGGCAGGGAGGAGGTAACGCTGCACAATTTGCTTTGAAAAGATAACAGGCGTTTGTTTTGTGTTTTAAAAAAAAAAAAACACAACAAATACTGTATATTCAGTTCAGTTCCTTTAGAGCTTTCATGTTATAGGAATTCTGCCTGTGATGAAAACAGCCTCCAGCCAATCAAATGGCAGTACCCCAGTGCCATCCAAAGTAGAAACCTAGTGTTTAAAATAACCCTGATGAATTATTCATAGAGCTGATGTTTATGCAAATTAGAGAATCATGCATCCACCTGACCACCAAGGGAAGAAAAAACACAGGAACAAGAGAAAAAGAAAAAAAAAAAAAACCATCATGCTTTTAGCATTCTCCAAAACCTATGTAATCAAATGATAATATTTTTTCATTAAACGCATTAAGGAATTACAATCCTTACCTGGATAGTTTGTAGGGCCTTCAGATTTTCTGGATGAAATAACTGACTGCATGCAACCAATAAAGCTGAACTGAAAAGCTGATTAAGGACACTTACTTAATGCAAAGCCACTCACTGAATATTCATATGATGCCTGTGTTTATGCAAATGAAGGCAAAAGAAAGCCCTAGGGGATTGGTTGCCATTGCCCACAAATACTGAGTACAGCAGAAAATATAGAGAATAATGGCAAATAAATCTTTAAATCCATAGCTTTGGAGTAACAAAGAAGAAATGGTAAAGTATTAAAAAGGCTAGGTGAATTACAGTTCTAAAATGTTTTAGTTAATCATATTGCTTTAGATCTACTGTTTTTTTCTACTGTGTAATGATCTGTAATTACCTTAATGCCAAAAAATACTGTCACTTGCATTTATTAGCTTTGTTTATCCCACAATCCCATTTGTAGGAGCAGATCCTTTCAGCATAGAAGAGTAGGAGAGAAACAATAATACTCAAAGTAGAATTCAATAGGATGACAATCAAAACCCAGTGCTATATATCAAGATTTTATGTAATGATTCTTCAGTGCTAAAATCTAATACTGAGTAGAAAATAAAATCAGTGGAATACCTCCAGTAACATTTGAACTCTTTAAAAAATTATAAATAGCTGTTTAATTTGTATGTAGATTATTTTATATTAGATGAGATACTTTGAAACTTTTGGCCAAAAAGATTCAGACAAATGAAGTTTACATTCAAAGGATTCTTTATTTTGAAACAAAATATTCTCTGCAGAGCAAGTTAATGTGTTGTGTCCTGAAGAGGAAAAAAAGAAAGAAAAGAAAAAAGAATCCTACCATCATCCATGTCAGAACTGATCTTAAGCACTGAGATGATTCATTAAATTTAAGTAATAAAATGTAAGTTTGATATAAAATTATGCCAATCGTGAAGGAGAGTCAACACTTTTGTTTCTTTAAAATTTTTATTTTTATTATTTATTTGCTTTAGTCAGCCTTTCACAGTGCTGGCAATCAAATGCTAGGCCTTTCATTTTCTAGACAAGTATCCACCATTGAGCTACATCCCCAAACCCACTCTTTACTTACTGAGTAAGCAAAAATGCTGGAGTGTATCTGACATTTTTTCCTATTTGTTTTTATATATATTTTCTGATATGTAATTTAAAACTTAAACAGTAAGCTGTGCATTTTCTTCCAATGGCAGATACCACTGAAAGGAGGTATTTATCATGTTTTAGTGTTTCCTGTTTTCTCACATGCACACTTTAAAACCACTCTAAACTTCAAATAATGAAATGAACACTGTCCCTGACTTTTTTTTGCTCGAAGCTAGACCTCTACCACTTGAGCCACGGTGCCACTTCTGGCTTTTTCTATATCTCTGGTGCTGAGGAATTGAACCCAGGGCTTCAAGTATGTGAGACAAGCACTCTGCCACTAGGCCATATTCCCAGCCCCACCCCACCCCCAGTTGCTTTTGAGACATAAAAATATTTAAAGCAACTTAAGCATTGATAAAAAGTTGCTATACTTAAATTACCATTCAAATTAGATCCAATTCGTGAATGTTGATTACTTAGAGGCAATTTTTAAAGAGATTTCTTTATATCACCTTCTTGTACCCTAATCACAACTTTCAGGAGTACAAATCATTCTCTTTAAGTTGCTCATTAGTTTTCCACAAAAGTTAATCCTCAAAGATGTAAACCTAAACATACATATATATACATATTGTCTATAAATGATGTATTTATCTATTATCATTAAGATCTCCTTAAGGTTTTCTCTTACTATGTTTCACAATTGACCTGAAGCTATGTACCTGTGATATCTAGAAAAAGAAATGAAGTTGGCAGAATTATAGGGACTGTGAATTGTTTCCTATTACTTATTTCCTTGCATTTAAACTATTATTATATTAATATGTCTATTACAAAATGCAAAATAAAATTAATGAATGGTAACTTTCTTTCATCATCAGACAATTCTGCATCTTGATTTTGCCCAATCACTGATTTGATCTGGATTGATCATTTCTTTAATTAAAACATTATAAATTTAAAGCAACTCGTAAATAAAATAATTAGGTTAATAAGCAAATGGCTGATATTTTTAATATTTCTTATCTCCACAAATATCACACTTTTGGAAAAAAGTGAAGTTTTAGAAATCAACAATTTCCAACTTTCGAATTAAAATCCAAGCATATTTTTACTAAGGATCCATTATTGCTTAATTTAGCTGATTTGGCCATAATTTTTGGTTACAATAAAGCTGAGGCTTCCTTCAGAAAGATATTTCTATTTTCAAAGGAAACACATGTACTCTCTCTCTCTCTCTCTCTCTCTCTCTCTCTCTCTCTCTCTCTCTCTTCAAATGAACTGCCAGAGGAAAATGTAAGTGGGTGTCATTAATGTCATCCTTTGTCCAATCCTTGATATCATTAGTGGGATTTTTCTTTCCTTTTCTTGGATTGAATCTCTTAATCTCTGGCCTTTACACAACTCTGGGGTATTTCTGACAACTTTAAAATATTTATAAACCAAATCCAAACTGCCCTAGGCCATGGCTGCCTCAGATCTCTTATCATGTATGTGCACCAGGCAAAACAGGCCTAGTCAGTAAAATAGATTCTGTAAAAAATTAAAATCACCCACGCCAGATGAAATAATTGATGCTTTTCAGACAGAATTAACTGGATTTATAATTTCCAGACTCGTAATCTAGAAATTCAGTTGTTCACTCTAAACACATGATAAAATTTTACTCCATGATTTGTAAGTTCTTATCAATGTGTAAAGAGAGAAAGTTTAATTCACTTTTTTATTTTTTGTTAGAAGTCTGAGATTCATTGAAGCTAACTGATTGAGCATTATGTAATCAATCAAAAACTATAAGAGAAACTATATAGACAACTAGAATGCTGTCAATCAATCAATCAGGTAAAAATTTGCATTTCTGAGATGTAAAATTTGGCCTAAAAATATTTTTAAACTTAAATTAGTTGCCAGTGTTTAAGATGATAAGTCTCTCTCTCTCTGTGTGTGTGTCTCTCTCTCACACACACACACACACACGCACACACACACACACTTTCTGTTTTTAATGGAAAACTAGAAGGTGTGTTACAATTCCTGATATTTTTACCAAGTAGCAAACCTCTTGGAGCCAAGCTCTAAAAAAATGATTCCTCTAAGTGTATCCCCTGAATTCTCCCTCCCAGGAATGCTCTTCAGGACACTTCTTTCTTTTGTACTATCCTTTGACCTTTGACATTGGAATCAGAGTAGTGAAATCAGAAGTAGTGTTAAATTTTGAGACTATTTTCAATCTGTATAGTTTTATTTTACAAATAAATGATTACAAACTTATAATGAAAGTAATCCAGATTAATAATGATCTGCTACTAGTAAAGCTGTCTTTATATGTGCCTTTAACATATTATCCCAAATATTTTCAGCTTATATTTTAAATAAAAACACATAGTGGGCTGGCGATGTGGCTTAATGGTACAGTGCTTGCCTAGCATTCATGAAGCCCAGGGTTGGATTCCTCAGCACCACATAAACAGAAAAAGCTGGAAGTGGTGCTATGGCTCAGGAGTAGAGCGCTACCCTTGAGCACAAGGAAGCCAGTGACAGTGCTCAGGTCCTGAGTTCAAGGCCCAGGACTGCCAAAAAGAAAGGAGGGGGAGGGGGAGGAGAGTGAGGAAGAGGGGGGAGGAGGAGGGGGAAGAGAAATGGTGTCAACTTCTCTAATAGAAAATTTAAGTAAAATATCGGATCCAATATTTTACAGATTGTTTTACTGTAGTAAACCCAAACACACTCACTACACATATCTAGGTACTGTAAGTACATTATTCACTGTTAAAAATATCTATTTTAGTAATAACTATAAAAAGAATGTCTTTAGGTTATCATTCATTTTCTCCTTGCTTCAACTTCAAACATCCCAGTTTCCTGGTGGTTTTACCAGGAATTATTGACCTATAGTTCTTCCAGCATTTGTGATTTGTATACCTGAAGCTGTATTTTTAATTTGGCAATGGTTGATGATAAAAGGAATATAGAGATAGAGATAGATAAATACACAGACAGGACAGAGAGATGAACAGAGAGACAAGATATATTGATATATAGTGGAGAGATTATCATAATTATCCATTACAATAATTTGCAAGCTTTAGCGTGGGTTACAGTAAACTCAGAGCAGCATTTTTCTTTTGCTTGAGTCTTCAGCAAGCAATGCTCATAAGAGTAAGCTAGAAAAGGTTAACACTGAGCAAGATATAAAAAGAAAAAATGAAAATCTTTTGTGCAACTATCTAAAGGGGATAAAAAATATTCAATTAAAAAGAACTTTAAAAAATAAATAAGTGCCCTGACAGCTGCATAACACCATTCTTTAGTAAAATCATTGGATAGATTATTTTTATTTTTGTCTTTTGAGTCAGTTCTGGGTCTTTAACTCAGAGAAATGTGTTGTTGTCCACCTCTCTTGATCAATCTTGACTTTCTACTATTTGAGCAACACTTCTCTAGTCTAGCATTTTATTAGCTAATTGGAGATGGATTGTTGCAGACTTTTCTGCCTGAGTTGAATTCAAATCCTTCTTCCCCCAGTCTCCACCTCCTAAGTAACAAGGATTATAGTTGTGAGCCACAGGTGCTCTGCTAGCTTACTTTACTGTAGCTCTGTCTCCACAGGAACAAAATTCCTTTCCAACAATCCAAAGGAGGATTAACTGCTTTTTTTTTTTTTTTTTTTTTGGCCAGTCCTGGGCCTTGGACTCAGGGCCTGAGCACTGTCCCTGGCTTCTTCCCGCTCAAGGCTAGCATTCTGCCCCTTGAGCCACAGCGCCGCTTCTGGCCGTTTTCTGTATATGTGGTGCTGGGGAATCGAACCTAGGGCCTCGTGTATCCGAGGCAGGCACTCTTGCCACTAGGCTATATCCCCAGCCCGGATTAACTGCTTTTTAAACATTAGATTTTATTGTCAGTAAAGACGAAAACGTTTCTTCCTGTCTTCTCTCTTTCTTCTGGTTGGTTTCTATGGACCTTGCACCACATTTCTAGAGTTTTCTGCATTCATTTCTCCTGGGAAATAATATCCTTTGCTCCTAATTTTGTTTTCTCTTTATATCTCAAAATTCCTTTGCTTCCTCTTCTTTCAGGTATCTGATTGATGTCTGGTTCATTGAAGTTGGCTTGGTAAACTCACTTGAGAACTAGCTTAATAGATAATAAAAGGGCCAGTACTAGGGGCAATATGGTTCAAATGAACCTTTTCTCAAAATACCCTTCAAATTGCATTATATAAGTGAGTATCTGCCAAACTAATATTGGTTCCACGGTCAACTAATTTAAAGCTTTAAAACCCAAATGAAGAGATACTGCTGGAGTGAATTCATTTGGAAAAAAAAAAAAACGCATTTTAAACAATGACACAGTTCTAGTTTTACAGAGGGAATAGAAATTGCTCATTTAACCTGTGGATTAACACTAGTGTGGTGTTATTGTTACAGCCCTAAATCTCACTTCCTAAGGTAACTGTTACACTTATTGCACAGCACATACTTGTGTTTAAAAAAATTTACCAAATACTAAGCTACAGAATTAGTGATCATCAGCAATATATTAGCTGCACTATGTCTCTGTGTCATAAAAGCTTGTCTTCAGAGTATTACAAATTCGTAATCTATTCTTTGACCTTCCTCCAAGATTGAATTACAGACCTAAAGTTTTCATTTCCAGCCCATCACTAATAATGAATTTTGGTGATTGCAATTCCATTTAATGCATCTTCTAGTACTGTGGACTTATTGTCTGTGCCCTAAATACCTTCACTCCTGTTTCTATCCACTTCAAGCAGTGTCTTCACTTCCAATATTTATGCATCTATTTCATGCACCAAAGCTTCTTCTCAAATCTTGCTCTTCTACCTTTATTTCCTCTATTTCTTCTCTCCTACTTTGCTTTCTTTTCAGTTTTGTTGTATCTAGTAATGGTCAGGCTGTTCTGTCTCTATTTTGCTCTGTGATAATGTGAAGTTCATTATCATCTATACAAGGGATACTTTGATTCTGTCAACTACCCCATGAAGAGTTTTATGCACTCTGCCTACATGCACAAATGATCTAATACATGCATTTCCTTTCCCTCCCTCCCCCTCTTACTTTCTCCTCCTCCCCTTCCTTCTCTTTCCTATTTCTTCTCCTTCTTTTCTCTTTCCTCTTTCTCCAGCTCATTATTCTTCTTCATTTTGTCTCCATTGTCTTCCTCCTTTATTTCTTTCCTGCAACATGGAATCATATTAGATTATCTTAGATTTGGCTGTGATGTAGTTCATCTAATTGCTTAGAACCCAATTGTACTGTACTCTGCTTACAGAAATGCCATAACAGGTTAGGCATACAAAATAATGTTCCATTAACTCAAAAGAACAAAGAGCTCACTTTTTCCCATAAGAGAATTTTCAGTATGTCAATGAACAAGTGAACTCTTCCTCTGGATTCTCATTCCTGCCCCTTGTTGGGGGCAAGAATGTGTGTCTGTGTGTGTGTGTGTATGTGTGTGTGTGTGTGTGTGTGTGTGTGTGTGTGTGAAGTTAAAATTTTACAAACAGCTCAACTTATGAAGGTCTCTTTCTCATAAGTCCTTTCTCATTGGGAAGTGAAGTAGAGAGACATTATTGTACAAAAATTTAAAATTAATGTCAATACAATGAACTAAGCAATTATTTTAGTTAATAATCATTCTTTGGGGATAATTGCCCTTTCTTTATTTCTATTACTCTCTCATTTTCTCTTTAAGATGATCTTCCAGAGCTAATATCTAATTTATATTGTAACGATTGATATGTAACTACTACCTGTTTTAATTGTTCAGTGTCCTCAGTACATTGACTGCTCAATATATGTATATATACGTACATGTACGTGTACGTATATACATATGTATACATATATACATATACGTACATATATACATATGTGTGTGTATATATATATCAAAGGGAAAGGGCTCTTGAGATTGCTATTAGCAATTTGTACCTTTATCAATACCATTTAGTATCTTTTTAAATTATAGCATATTCACTGTACTATTAATAGTAAATTTTGCATTTTACTTTTTCATTTCTTCTTTATGACTTTCCCCAGTTTATTTTTATTGTACTCATTTCTCTTAAATAACATATATCAACTTTTTTTTAATTGCAGTGTAAGTCCAAGTTTAGTGATAAGTTTAACCACATCACATTTATTGTGGCTATTCATATAATTGAAATTGCTAGTATTTCATTTTGTATGGTAAATATTCTCTATTTTCAATATGATATTCTTCTTATATTCTGATTAAATTTTCTCCTTTTTCTAAGTCTTTAGAGTTTACGCAATGCATTTCTGGCTGCTAACATCATAGTGACACTTTCTAAAGTCTAGTGAGTATTTTCTATACATCAAGCAATGATCTCAGCATGTTCCATGTATGACTTCATTTGGTAACCTGAATAGTTGCACTTTCTCTTTTTACATATGATGAAACTGAGACTCCACAGAATCACATGATGAGGGTTCATTGCTCATCTAGAAAATATGTATGCAGAGTCTACTCTCTTAGTCACTGGGACATAGATGGCATCCTAGTTATTATCTTTAAATGTGATAGCTTCATCCTAAGTCATTTATAGAGAATACCCTGCTAACAAGAGCATTATTTCAAAATACATCCAAAACATACAAAATCAACATATTCATAACAATTCTATAAAGGATATAACATGCAGATTGTAACTTATTAGCAATGTAATAAAATTAGGAATGAACAATAATTATTATAAAAATAGGTTCCACTGGAATTTGAACATGTACTTTAAAACAATACATATTAAAGAAATACTCAAAATGATCAGGTAAAAGAAGCCACGCAAAGAAAGTTTAGTATCACATTTTCTCACATTTTCTCTCATATGTGAAATGTAGAATTACAAAAGAATTAAAAGGACAACTTAAAGAAGCAAAAAGACTACTATAGAAGGTTGGGGAGAAGAAAGGTTAAGGAAGGATAGCGGGGAAGGGGATCAAAGAATAATTTATGCATTCATAGAAATGTCAGTGAAACTCATTAATATGTACAATTAACATGCATTAATTGCTCTAACTAAAAAGAACCCCTCAATAGAAAATCTACTATTACTAATGGAGTGGCATGAAATGCAAATTTACCTTCTGCAGTTCCAACTGTGTTTATTTATAGAAGAAAAAAAGTGCGCTATAAATACCTATCGAAATGTGGTTGATTTTTTGCCTGCATCTTTTCAAAGAGCAGATGCATGTGGAAAGGAAAAGCTGTTCTATTCTGTTGGCTTTCTTGCTTCTCATGATGTAAATAAAACACTGTAAAGGGAAGGAGGGCACATGCCTTGAAATATATGTCATGTTTCATTCTGCTTTGGATAATGAGAAAGTAGGAATTGCAACCAAACCACTAAATGAAGTCAAACAAGGGAGGATTTATTATAGTGATAACAAAGCTTAATTTGTCAGGATTCTGTACTTATATATTTCCTAATACCATAGATAGATAGATAGATAGATAGATAGATAGATAGATAGATAGACAGACAGATAGATATAGATGTGTGTGTATGCGACCCTATATCTACTTTTGTATTTTCATAAAAGGGGCCTACAAAAAGTAAAGCTTTTGGAAGCAAAATAATAATAATAATAATAATGAATTTAAGATGATAGTGAAGTATAACTGTATAGAAATCCAAGTGAATTCTTGATCGTTTTTTACTTCTCACGGTTTCTGGCCATTATAAGTGTTATTCACGCTGGTCTTTGAGTTCATTTATTAGTATAATTTCATGGAGAAACTAACTCACTTTAACTCCCAAGCTTAATTTGAAATGAGAAAAAAAACATTGAAACCATATAATTTCATAGTGTAATTAATGATGACTGGGTTAATTACCAGTCCTCAATTAATTGAAATGTCCTCAGACACATAGGTTAACTATACAAATGGAAATGCAGAACTTGAAAGTATAAACTCCTTCCCATGAATGCAATTTTAATTAATAATTCATTAATAAGGTTACTATAAAGTTTTAGAAGGTAGTTTACTATCTTTATTAACATTCCTCAAAGACTACTTTCTTTTGACATATTAAGTCTGTTCATTTGGGTTGAGATTTCCTCTTTACTGTTGAAAAAGGTGACCTTACTCTCATAAGTTTCAGGGACACTCATGCTGTTTGATCATTTCATAGCGTTTAGTAACCTTGACTACTCTCCTTTCATTAAGTGCTGCCATGATAACTTAGTTAACATTGTACACTGCTGGTTTTCTCCAACATTTTTGGCTATTCTCTCTATATTTAATGTGCAGCCTTTTCCCCTTTTTGCAGTAATTATGTATTGATTTTCCTAAGGTTTTTTCATAGACTGATCTTACATTTGCTTAATAGGCAAATTCTTTCATTTTTGAGAGCCTCAAAAATGGTCTACATGTAATAATCTCAAATTTAAACTTTAACCAGAATCACTCCTCATTCTGTAAGCCTTCAAATCATCTAACTCAGTGTAAAGTAGTTATTAACAATAGAGAAGCTGAATGCAAAGTTTTTGAGATACTTCATTATGATCCACACATGTTACTTAAGTCAAAATATTCAAAACTAAATATTTTAAAACAGGCTTAATAATCTAAAATAGTCAATGAATAGATACAGAAACATGGTAATAAATCAATAAAACCCTCATTGCTGTAAAATGGGGGATAAATTCCTGCAAAATTCCAAAGCAAATAAACCAAGGATTTTATGCTCTACTATGCTGTCTTCTGACTAAAAGAAAGGAACAAATGCTTGCCTTTTGTGAAAGATCAAAATGAAGAAACAAAACTCAATTTAAAAAGAAGAATCACAATTTTAAAAGATAGGAACACAGACCATATTAGTTAACTATTTTAAAAACATTTAGTTATCATATATCAGTTTAGGTCTTAGTACAAACTTTGACATACATGACTGATCTTAAAAGAACAAATATCAATTTTGTCACAACTTCTGTGCATTTGGAATTTGGTGAGCAGATAACTGGTTCTGACTCTCTTGAGACAAGTTGTTGCAGGGCTGGAATCATAAGAATTCCCTGAGACTGGAAGATATGCTGAAACTAATTCACCAGCTACTGGTATATGAGTCTATTTCTTGCTACTGAGAGAGAGGGGGGGGGAGGAGGGAGAGAGGAGAGTGATTACTTCTTTCCACTTTCAAAGAGGTAGAAAACAAGGAGAAGGAGAAAAGAGGGAAAAAGAAGTTAATTTTCTCTTCTGGTGGGAAAAATGTTAAAGAACGTTGGGCCATTCTTTTAAATTTCTAGAGAAAAGAAACAGCTAATTTAATATTTGAGAATAAGTTGATATCTTCTAGAAATTCTAATGTATTTAATATTTTATTTTAAATTATAATGGAAATACAGTCTTTTTTACCTTAACTTTGGAGTGGCATTGAGAAACTATCAAATCTTGTGGAAAAGAAACAATTTATGTGACGTTGGCCATTATTTCAGTGTTTGTTTCCTTTTTACTAATTCATTCCTCTTCCTTTATCATGCTTTATAGTCTTCCCCTAACTTCTCTTCCACTTTGGTCTTCTTTCCAACATTAAGCACAAATCGTGAATGTACCCATTCAAAAAGTTAGCCAATAACTGTGATGTGCTGGTTCTCTTTCCTCAAAGGACACAATGTAAATGTTTTCACTCATTTTGTAGTAATTCTGCATCTGTTTACAAAGGGAGCACCCATACTCTCCAACAAACTAATTATTTTACTTGTGGATACTTGTGATAAGAACTTACAATACAGTCCCAGCTGACTTCAAACTCCTAATTTTTTTGCTTCAGCTTCCTGACTCCTGCATCACCAGCATGTGGAAGCACACTCATTTTAGAGGGAACTTTATGATCTAATATATGTATTCCTGTGACTATTGGGTTATCACTTTCAGTTATGTTTCTTTACCATTATTCACGACCATTTCCCAAATCTATTTCAGGATATAGTCATTAAGTACTCCACACACTAAAACGATGCAGATAACAAGACCTATTGCTACCTTATCACTTCACAAAAAGAATGATTGGCATATTGTGTTCTATACTCATCATATTAGCACAAATGCCACTCCTACCAATTCTGTCTTTTTGTGACATTAGAAACCCCATGTTGTTACATGATTGTTATCACAACAAAGCCATGCTATTATTTATGACATAATATTTACCTCAACTTCCTCCCCATTATTTTCCTAGTTCCTTTTTCCCTTTTATAAAAGTTCTCCAAAGAGTTATATATTATTTCCACCTCCCATTGCTTTCTTCTCGTTCCATTTAAAATTTCCCAAAGCTAAAGGCACATGGTCTCAGTATCCTAACAATGCAAATTTTGATCATCCAAGCAGCAATTGTTACAGCCATTTTGATGTGTCAATAGTATTTTACTTGTGCTTAAAGACATGTTTCTGTTCTGAATGTTTCCTTGTCAGTGGATTAATCTTTTTCCTCTTTCCTCAATGACAAACATTACACTAGAGCAGGATTCAGTCTTGCAACTCCTCTATCCATTTCAATTCACAAAGGAATTCTCTCTTTTCACTTTACAAACTATCAACACCCTAACATGTTTCAATTGTCCACCCTTCATTCAGCCACTTGGGGATAATTTGGTATGATTATATGACAGTTTTCCTGGAGGACTTAAGGACTGTGATCAACAAAGGATAACTAATACCCCAAATTCCCTTTGAATCAGGCAAAGCCATTATCCAGGGACGTTAGGGTTAAATCACACCTGGTTAGCCTCAAACTCTTACCTATCTTGTTTTTTCTTTCTTTAATGTGTTCCACATGGGAGCATTTTCTCAATGAATCCCTTGCATGTGAATTCTGAGGTTAGTGTCTGCTTTGGGGAATTGACCCAGAGACAATATTATGAACACTGCCCTATATGGGCTGCATCTCCTTGGGGCTTATCTGCAACCTTTGCATACAGCCCCAGGCTCTAGGACTAGGAGGATTCTTTTAAGAATTGAAGACCCAGAAATGAACCCACAGACCTATGGCCACCTAATCTCTGATAAGGAAGCCCCCCACCCCCCAAAAAAAGGATGGAAGAAAGACAGCCTCTTCAACAAAGGGTGTTGGCAAAATTGTTTAAAGACCTGTAAAAATCTAAAGCTAGATCCTGCACCAGAATCAATTCCAAATGGATCAAAATCAGATACCCTGAAAACAATGCAGGAAGGAATAGGAGAAACACTAGGGCTTCCTGGCACAGGTCGAAATTTTCTTAATAAAGGCCCAGAAACACAGCAAATCAAAGAAAGGTTAGACAAATGGGATTGCATCAAGCTACAGAGCTTTTACACTGCAAATGATATATCTAACAAGAAAAATAGAAAGCCTCCAGACTGGGAGACGATCTTTACTGGTCATACAACAGACAAGGGCCTCATATATAAAATATACTTATAATTCAAAGAAGTAAGCTCCCCAAAAACAAATTCTGAAAGAAACAACTGTCCCCTCAATAAATGGGCTAAAGACTTAAAGAGAGACGTCTCTGAAGAGGAAATGAGAATGGCCAAAAGTCACATGAAGAAGTGCTTAGCATCACTGGCCATAAAAAAAATTCAAATCAAAACAATATTGAGATTCCACCTCACCCCAGTAAATATCAACATTATAAAGAAAACTAATAACAACAGATTCTGGTGGGGATGTAGCCCAAAGGGAACCCTACTACACTGGTGGGAGTGTAAACTTGTTCAACCGCTCTGGAAAACAGTGTGGAGGCTCCTCAAAAGGCTAAATATAGAGCTCCCTCATGACCCAGGAACCCCACTTTTGGGCATCTGCTCAAAGGATTACAAACAAGATCACACTAAAGCTACCAGAACAACTATGTTTATTGCAGCACAATTTACCATTGCTAAAATTTCAAACCAATCCAGATGCCCCTCAGTAGATGAATGGAACAAGAAAATGTGGTCCATATACACATTGGAATTCCATGCATCTATTAGAAGGAATGACTTAGCCCCATTCATGAGGAAATGGAAAGATTTGGAAAAAATCATACTAAGTGAAGTGAGCCAGACCCAAAGAAACATAAACTCTACGGTTTCACTCATTGGAAACAATTAGTATTTGTCTAGGATAGTCTTAGCAGAGGAGCACTATTGCTCAATAGCAGTGTACATATGATCACATAAGATGATCCTAAGGGAAATGAACTACAAGATTTGAAAATAAGTGGTTTATCATTGTTTTTGTTAATGCTAATGTACCCTATGAAATTATACTATTTTCTTTTGTCTTTCTTCCCCATGGTTTTACCCTTAATGTCACTGTAACTGACATTGATACACTGGGTATTATATGTACGTTTATAGGAACTAGTGAAGGGGAACACCAAAATGGAGAGACAAAGGGTAAAAGGCAAACCAATGCAAAAGCAGTACTTACAAGACAATATGCTGTAAACCAACTATACAACTTGGGGGAGGATAGAGAGGGAACCAAGGAGGGGGGAAGGTGGGAGAAAAATGAAGGAGGAGGTAAAACATTTGATAAGAAATGTACTCACTGCCATACATATGAAGCTGTAACCCCCTGTATGTTACTTTACAATAGGAAGAAGAAGACGACGACGACGACGACGAAGAAGAAGAAGAAGAAGAAGAAGAAGAAGAAGAAGAAGAAGAAGAAGAAGAAGAAGAAGAAGTAGAAGAAGAAGAAGAAAAGAAGAAGAAGAAGAAGAAGAAGAAGAAGAAGAAGAAGAAGAAGAAGAAGAAGAAGAATCACCTTTTTAAAAGGATCTTGAAGCACCTCCATCTTATCTCACATCTCATTTGCATTTAGAGCTAATCCTGTGGAGATATTTTGTTAACCTTATTTATTTGGTGTCTCTTGCTCTTTCACATTTTCCACCCAAATCCAGAGATAGTGATTTAAGGAAGACCTTATTTCCCAAGTTCACCTTAATTTCCCCTAATATATTAAGTGTAAGATGTTCACAAATGCATATATATGGGGTTATACAACAGTTACTGTTGCATAAGTCTTAAAGCAGATTTTAACTTTTGAAAACTGCTAATTAAATCAAGCTTAAGACTAAATAGAAGCTCCAGATACTATTGATATCTACTACTAATCTAAATATAAGTGCAAAACTTTAATCCCAAAATTAAATCCAAGTATTGATTTTAAGTCTGGGTTGATTTACATCTGGATTTTAAGACTAGAGAAATCATTGCATGTTGCTGTAAGTTATATCTTCCTTTCTAAAGAGCACTCATTGCACTGGGAATGTGGCTTAGCAGTAGAGTGCTTGCCTAGCATGCATGAAGCCAAAAGTTTGACTCCTCAGCACCACAGAAACAGAAAAAGCTGGAAATGACACTGTGACTCAAGTAGTAGAATGCTAGCCTTGAGACAGAGAGGCTTGGGGACAGAGCCCAGGCCCTGAGTTCAAGTCCCAGGACAGAAAGAAAAGAAAGAAAGAAAGAAGAAAGAAAGAAAGAAAGAAAGAAAGAAAGAAAGAAAGAAAGAAAGAAAGAAAGAAAGAAAGAAAGAAAGAAAGAAAGAAAGAAAGAAAGAAAGAAAGAAAGAAAGAAAGGAAGGAAGGAAGGAAGGAAGAAAGGAAGGAAGGAAGGAAGGAAGGAAGGAAGGAAGGAAGGAAGGAAGGAAGGAAGAAAGAAAGAAAGGAGAGAAAGAAAGAAAGAAAGAAAGAGAGAGAGAGAGAGAGAGAAAGGAAGAGAAAGAAAGGAAGGAAGACAGAAGGAAAAGGAACACTCATAGTTCATTCTCCCTAATTTAAACCTTGGTTTAGGAAAAGAACAAATAGCAACTGAACTGAAATAACTTTGAATTCACTTTTTTCAGCTAAACTGGTTTTTGTCCCATGTTTTAATTACTCCCCAATTTCTCTATTATTGCTGCCTATCCTAAAATAAAATTTCCATCTGTTCTTTCCATGTTTGATTGTGATGTTGGTTCCTTTTGAAACTGCTAAACAAGCAGCTTTTCTAATCACAATTTGAGGTTTTGGTGCATTTCAATGCTCATGCTGCATATAAAAAAAGCTACTCACTGTTAAAAAATTAAGACTAACTTGAATACAACTAGATCATTCCACTTATGGGTATAGATTATACTCTGCAGCAGTTTTAACCCCCTATTTATTATTTTCTGATGAAATGAAAGATTTCTGGGTGAAAGTGGTTGAAAGAGAATAGCAAATACTACACATCTTCCCTCCAACTTTTTCTCCAACTTTTACCATCTTCTCAAAAGTTTCCAGCTCAATTGAAAAGGGAAGAGTTCATGCTTGGTAAAAAAAAAAAAATATTACAATCATTTATTCTATAGCTAGACAGCTATTTTTTTGGAGGAGGGAAATATGGCTATGTGAATATGTTTTATAATTCTGAGTAATAAGTTTGACGTGATTAGACTACCAAAAGATTATTTCAGAGATATTTCAGAGCACAAGATTGAAAGACTGATAAATGTCTAAAATGACTTTACATTTAGAAGCATATATATGTATATATATGTTATAAAGGGACATAGTCTCCAAGGGTAAATTTAATTTCCTATATAAACTAATAGAAAATTTCAATAGTTTGGATCTTGGCTTAATATATCAAGGACAATTGATTCTTAATTTAAGATTTTCACCCTTCAGAAAGCTATTGTTGGTACAAAATGCAAAAAATATACCCTCCATCTAATATAGTTAATAAATTTGAGAATGGTGATTTGAGTATATGGTCTTTAGTAGTAGTAGTAGTGTTTGAATTCAGATCTTTGGGCTTCCTAGGAAGGTACTTTATTGCTTGACCTGTACCGTACCAGTGTGCCCTTTAAGAAAACCTACAATTTTTTTTCTTTAGTGTTTCTATGTTGCAATGCATAATCATTATCTGATACATATATCAAAGGGATGGTTAAACACTAGCTTTAATTAAGCAACAGGATTAATTTGGAAGGAAAAGCTCAAGCTAGTGGCTGTAAGTTAAAGTAACATGCCTGGAGGAAGTGAGGAGTTCTTCACATTGTTTAAATTTCAGAGTGGTTTCAACATGAAAAGAATGAGAAACTGTTACCTTTTCACCTCTTGTTTTTAACAGAAATGTGTGTGTGCAACCTGCGTCTATGGGAGGATATTTTTGTACTCCAGGCCTGTCAATCCCTCACCTTTCCAGAACACTAAACCAATAAAGTGAATTATTTTCAAGAATAACGAAACAGAGAAAATGTGATCCATAAATTGACTTCTTTGTTCTGGCAATTGACTAAGTGACACTTAGTCATCTCTAAGTGCCTGGAGAAAATAAAAGGCATTTCTTTTGTGAAGCTGATGAACAATTAGGTGATTGTAAAGCACTGAACTACAAAGTGGAGGACGCAGTTTAATATTGTTTTATGTGTCTTCCCTTCTATTTCTCTTTTTATTTTTATTTTTGGAAAAAATGCTTGAGGCAGATATTTTACTCTGCCTCCTTTCTGGCTTTTAAAATAATGATGAACACTTGCTATGGCTAGCATAGAGGCTGACACGCTACAGTTCAAATACAGAAGTTGTTTTCTAAGTCAACTAGCACATTGTTTAGGGGAAAATGCTGCCAGGCTTTTTAACTTTGTTCAAAGTTCAGAAGGTCTGCTAAGTACTTCCAAATTTTGCTCCCTGCAAAGAGGACAGGTTTTTCATGTTGAGGATTACAGAACACTGCTGTTTGCAATATTCATTTTCTTTTGAATTCTGCTGCAGTGGTTATGGGGTGTTCTTTCTAAACTATGAAAATTCTGAAAGATGTAAGCTATAAAAAAGCAACTTTACAACTTAGAGGAGGGGAGTTGGAGGAGCAGAAAGGTGGGAGAAAATGAGGGAGGGGATAACCTTGTTCAAAAAGAAGTGAACTCATCACCTTCCTTATGTAACTGTAACCCCTTTGTACAACACTTTTACAGTAAAATTGAAATGGACAAAATTGCCTTTTGTCTAATACTTACTAATACTGACATAGCTATGTAATATGGGATCACATGAAATTATGCATTTGTTTTCACTTTATCAGTTAATAATAAGTTCGTGTGTGTGTATGTCTGTGTCTGTGTGTGTGTGTACATTTGAGTTAAGGTAGATTACCATATAAAGCAACTGACAAGTTGACAACCATAATGTAATCAGGAAATGTTAGATGAAATATCAATACACAGCCAATATGTGGTGGCTCACAAAATAAAGCTGGGCTGAAGGTGTGACTGAAATGGGAGAGGAGAAGTTGTGAACAAACAAGCAGAGAAAAGCATAAGGCCCTGACGTCAAGCTCCAGACTACAATAAATAAAAGCACAGAGATAATTCAAACATTCTTTTGCTCACAAGTTGGCCAAATTCAATTGATGAAGTAGGTATTAGACAGCCTTCAGACTATTGGATACCGAACATCAAGTAATGGTTAAAACACATAAGTGGTAAGAAAAGTGATGGACATAAAGCTAAATGACCATGCCCAATATAATAAGAAAAAAAAACTGAAAATTTCAGAATAGAAAGGACACAGAAAAAAATCCAAGAATACTTCAAAAAGAAGAGAGCAAAAACAAACATGAAACAAAATAAATTACAATGTCCTATAATACATCTACAAATAACTGGAAATCACAATAAACATGACCTTACTTGAAAAGAAATCGATTCCTAAGGTCGGTCCCTGGAAGGCTCCATGTAGATGCTCCAACCTCATTAAGTCTCCACCCAGTTACCTGGGTAACCAGCAGATCTGGAGGCAGTTACCTCCCCTTTCCCTGAGGTCACAGCCTAATCCACCTGGCCACACCCCTTGGCCCTGCCCTAGATAAGGCAGGCTGGGTGGAGATTGCCCCTTCTCTCCCTTCTCTCCCTTCTCTCTGGCCATGGATCACCTCAGCCACAGGCCAACAGTAATAAACTTTCTCTCCTGCCTGAATACCACGTGGTGTTCTCCTTTACTGGCTACCTACTTTTAAAAACCTAACAAATTCCAAGACATTAAAATTTAAAAAAAAACAAAAGTGGAAAAGGTAAATAAATGTGAAACTGTGTGAACTTGTGGACAACAGAGGGAAAGAAAAGAGAAAAGTATGAAGGTTTCTGGGAGCCAGAGTATAAGATGAAATGTCATACAAAGTATTCAGAAGTAAGTCTTTTAAAAAATGAATATATTTTATTGTTATTGTAAATGTGATACACAGAGGTTTTACAGTCACATAAACCATGTAATGAGTACATTTCTTTTTGAATCATGTCACTCCTTCCATCACTCTCTCCCAGATATTTTTATATAAGCATCAAAGAAAGCTAAACATACAGTTACAGAACAAATCAGTAGTTGCCAGGGGTTAGAGATCATGAAAGTTTGACTATAAAACATAAAGGATATCGTTGGTATGATGAAATGTTATAAATTCCAATTGGGATAGGGGTTACATCACCTTATGTTTAAAGTCAGAACTGTTTATATGTCAACAAGGTCAATTTGACCACATCTCAAGTTTAAATAATGTACTAATCCATCATTTTAAGTAAACTAAATATGCTCAGAAAGCATTTTCAAGTTGAAATAATTTTTAAAAACACATTTAACTAAAATAAAAAGTATATCTGAAATAAGAATATGTATCTCATGGGTAGGTATTCCTTTATCTTCTGTCTCACAATTTTGCCTTATGTTTGGTTATTGCTGCTTAACCAATCTACCATGGACTGTTGAAAGTTTTACTTGAAAACTTTTTAATTACAAGGATTTGAAGCATAAAGTTTTCTTTCTATATTAAGTGCTGATTTTATGTACAACATCATTGGGCTAAACAATTTGGGTTAAAAAAAGATGGGAGTCAGACCTTCTTAGTTCTGCAGGCTAATGAATTTCAAATTAGAATTCCTTGCTAAGGAAAAAACATTTCAAATTATGAAGGTGAAATAAAGACCTTTTCAAAACGAAGAATCTCAATTTGAAAATATACCTTGAAATATTTATTTTTCACACATTCTCTCTGGGGATTTTTGTGGAAAATAAACTCCATTTACATAGTAATTAAGAATATAAGCCAATCGTCAAAGACAAGAAAAAAGTGTGATTTATAAACAGCTTAGACCTGGAGGGGTGGCTCAAAGCTGTAACCCTTAGAGGTAGAGCTGAGGTCAAATCCCAGTGTTGAAAAAAAAGAGTTTATAATTAAAACAGAAACTACATGTAGTTCCATTCGATAAAATATAATGAGAACCGATACATTGTCAGGCTGTTGTTATCAAAACTGAAGAACATTTTGGAAGCAACTCATTAAATGTCATTGCATGGTTAACTGTCATAGCTTGTACAGTACAGCATGATGGTATGGTTGGAAAGAGATCACTAAAGGTTCTAAAGGATAATAAAGGAAAGCTCTTGCCCAGAGGATATATAATATGGGTAGGAACCAGGAAAGGAGAGGAAATTAGGTACTATCACAGAAGAGAAGATACACTGACTCAAACTTGAAATGGGAGTGAGTTAACCTACCAAGGACAATATAATAAGTAATAAATTCAACTCTATGGCTTGTGAGGATGTGCAGAGGACACGGAGCACTAGGGGTTGATTTTGAGGAAAAGACAAGCAAGTGTGATACTTGGAATTTGCACAGAAATGAACATAAATCTGGAAACATCTGTAGGGCATAGTGAGTTTGCTGGAACTTTTGCACAGGTTAATAAACATTTCTAAGATGGAAGGAATCAAAAGGTCACTCTACATCAAAAATGAATCCGAAGGGGTATATATAAAGACTTGTGAATGGCTTGTAGAGTTCTAAATCAGGTAGCAAAAGATAACTTAGTAATGTGAACCAATCTGAAAAATATAATGAAACTAAAACTCCTGCTAGAAAAACATAAGTGACTATGTATTTCTTTCTTCCAGGCTTTCTAGAACTTGATTACAAAAGACACTCAACTTAAATAGCTCTGTTTATTCTTTTGTCTAAGTAGCTGTAGAATGAAGAAAATAAATGTGAGTAGTTATGGTGGGGAAAGAAATAGTTGCTGAAATTAGGGAGTAAGTAAAAAGTTTGACAAGAAATGTACTTACTACCTAACGTATGTAACTGTAACCCCTCTGTACGGCACCTTGACAATAAAATTAAATTAAAAAAATAGTTGCTGTAGGAAGAAGGAAAAGGTCTCAAAGTATGATGTCTGAAATAAAAGGCCTTTTCAGGACCGCTCAGTATGTAAAAATTGACCTTGGAATATTGTCACTTAGGTCTGGTAGATGCAGGTAGTGAAGTGGGCAAAGAAATTTACCAAGGCAGCCTCAGTACTCATCAACTCCATATAAGCTATGGAGTTATTCCACAAATGGGCAACAATTGTAGAATTACAGTTTTAGCAACAACTCTTTGTGAAGAAGACATATCATTCAATATCACCATTTACTGGGAAACAATTCTGAATTTGCAGCTTTCTCTTTGTTGTTTTTTCCTTAAATATATTATGATTTTTACTGTCTTTAAGTAGTTGTACAAAGAAGTTTTACTTCAACATATTAATTTATGATTGTTGTCTCTCCACCTGGCTCTTTGTAACAGGAGTGAGCCCTTGACAGACCTGGAATTTCTGAAATTATCAAAAGGGATTTAGGGTCAAAAGACTTCAATAGAAAAGGAAAAAGTAGGTTTGTGAAAGTCAAATTGGATTTGAAACATCTCAGCTGAATAATCCACAGAGAAGAATTTAGTTTTAATTCCAAAACTATGAAATGAGGAATCTTGTATATATATCCAAGTCAGTACAAATTAAACACATTCATCCTCTTTCAGTAACATAAAAAAGTAGGCTAGTGGGGCTGGAAATGTGGCTTAGTGGTAGAGTGCTTGCCTAGCATACTTGAAGAAGCCCTGGGTTCGATTCCTTAGCACCACATATACAGAAAAGGCCAGAAGTGGTGCTGTGGCTCAAGTGGTAGAGTGCTAACCTTGAGCAAAAGGAAGCCAGGAACAGTGTTCAGGCCAAGTTCAAGCCCCAAGGACTGGCAAAAAAAAAAAAAGGCTAGAAATGTGACATTGAAAACAGGAAAGCCAAATTTTCGTCTGACCTCTTCTCCAACTGCTTAAATTGCCACCTAATATACTAATGACATATTTTGTAAGCAGGCTCAATATCCATGTGCTGACAAAGGTGTATCTATTTAATAATTTCTCTTGCAATCTATTTCTTTGTTGTATGGATAGGTCAAACTCACAGTTGGGATGATCACATAATCAATGAAAAGATAAAAGGTATTTATCTTGTCACTGAAATTAGTATATTAAGAATACAGGGTGTTATTTCTTTATAACTACCAGAAGTGTTTTGTTTTGTTTCTTTAGATTTGGCATTTTCTTTTAAGTTTGAATCTAATCATCAAGTTACCTTGAAATTGGACTCACAACACAAATATTATGACGCTTTCAGCATGATCAAGTTTAATTAATATTCTTCCCAGCAGATAGTAGAGGTAAATTCTCAAAATTAACATTAACAAAAGCAACTTAACTTTGACTTTTTTAATCCCCTGTGCAAAAACAAATAGCCTGTTTTAAAAGTAACTTTATTTTCTATTACCAACTTAAAATAAAACTTACCAAAAATGTCTGGTTCATCTGCCTGAACAGGGTATACAAGACCAATTTACAGGACTGGCCACGAAGTGCTGATGAAAATCCATGTTTGCTCTTTCCACAGGGCATCTCATTGCATCTGTTTTTGTGGCAGCATTGGATTCAGAAATTAAGCACAGCAGGAAGGAAGATCTTGCATCAGTTGAATATATATTGCATGTCCTGACATTATAGCCTCCGTTAAGTAGAAGAAAGGCTGAAAACCCCTTCAACTCTACTTAGAGGAAATGAAATGGTGTCTGGAGGAGAGAAGAAATACTCCTTCTGGAAGACATTGCTTCCCAAACTTTAGGACCGTGTAGCCCTTAGATGCCATTCTTGGGACAACACCTGTAGTCATAAGATTTCTTCTGGTATTGCAAACGACCACATTTCCTGACTTAAAAAAAAAAAAAAACTCTACTTCAAAAATATAGTATGTAGCAATATACTGTTTTACAAAACATAGAATATGAAATGCATATTTTAATAAATTAGCACCAACAGTCATGATTTTATCATGACCAAGTCACATCCTGATGCCTCTCTAACTCACTATCTTTAAGCACGGTGGTTTAGTACTGGATATTTGCCAACTTGTTACAGATAAAAACTCAGAATATATTACATTATTTCTGCTTTCCTTTATCTGATATTGTTGTTGTGAGATTTATTCACATTAATGTTGGTGAAATTTCTTCATTTTGCTGTTTTATAATAGTCCATAATACACACAAACTATCTATCTGACGGAGCCAGCCGGCAACGAAAGTGAATCCTGATTGAGGGGGCAAGGATTAAAGAAAAAGAAAGATACAAGGCAAGAGACAAAAGACAAAAGACAAAGGATGGGGTTCGGGAGGTCTGCAGCTCAAGTCTAGCTCAAGACTGCAGCCCCGTTTATTCTTAACTTCCAGCTTATATACAGTTTAGGAACCAGGGAGTGGCATAGGAGTAACTAAAGTTTAAGAAAACAAGAAGTGGGGGCTGGGGATATGGCCTAGTGGCAAGAGAGCTTGCCTCCCATACATGAAGCCCTAGGTTCGATTCCCCAGCACCACATATATGGAAAATGGCCAGAAGTGGCGCTGTGGCTCAAGTGGCAGAGTTGCTAGCCTTGAGCAAAAAGAAGCCTGAGTCCAAGGCCCAGGACCGGCAAAAAAAGAAAAGAAAAAGAAAACAAGAAGGCCCTGAAGTTGGTAACAAAAGGCAGTAAAATGAGATAAGGTTGAATGGTTTACATAAAACAGACTCTTGTGAACATAATAAAACATCTCCGGATTAGTGCTGTCCTTCAAGTAAGCCATGTCCTTGAACGTCCTTGAGATAACAACATAGCCAGAGTGTTGTTGGTTCCCTAAGCCATGACCTTGCACGCCCTTGAGATAACATAGCCAAAGGTTAGGATGAACTTTGTTGTCAGCTCCCTACATCTATCTAGTAAATTGTTGATGAAAACTCTGTACTGTTTCCAGTTCTGATATATTATTTATAGTCATACTATAAGCACTGACGTATATTTATGTGTACATATATTTTTCTATAAAGAAGGGAAATATTACGTTACAGTGTAGGTTCAACTATGCTCAAAGAACAATGACCTACCATTTTCTTTTTTATTTTTTTATTTTTGTTTCTGCTCTTACCAGGTATTGATATTCAGATAATTGCTCAGGAAGTGGTGCTGTGTTAACAGACCACAAACAGACCTACTATGCTGCCAGTTGAATGAAAGTGTAACACATTCATTATTGCACAGTGCATAAAACTTGACAATGAGCATAGGCAACTATGTTACAATTTTGTAGTTATTATACGACTTTAAAAAATGCAATTCTTTACTGAAACCATCAGTGAAGGAATGAAATAATATATTTGATTTTATAAGACATTACATGTTTTTATTGTTATTATAGAAAGGTGCTCCTTCTACTATGGCATCCTATGTGTTGCTGGTAGCAGCTTCGTAAATCTTAAGCTTATCGTGTTGACTGACTGATCTGTACTATCTAGTTTTGTGTAAATATGGTTTGTCTTAAGTGATAGAGTTGCCCAATGACATACTTCTCAGGATGTATTCCTGCTCTTCAGGGACAGATGACTGTGTGTATTAATGAATGACACTTTCTCTCTCCCTTCCTTTACTATTTTACCTGAAGAATGTCAGTAAAGTTATGCTTAAAAAAATCAAGCAACTGCTTATCTCACTGAGATTCCAAACTTTGTGAAGGATGTCTTGACTGAGGAGACTGCATTCTCCTCTTAGTAGGCAGAAAGTGATGGTGTTATTTCTCAGACAAGTATCTAATTTTGAGTAAAAGCAGAAATTAGAATAAGAAGATTCTGAAAAACGAGGAAGAAGATTCTGAATAACGAGGAAGATACGTCAGTCCTGGGACTGTTTTTCCTCCAAATTATCCTACAACCCTTTTCATGTTCTGATGAGTGGTGTTAATCTCATTTAAAATAAGGAAAATCCAATTCAGTGAGTTTGCACACAGGGGATGGGATTGTTGAGAAACTGAGCAGAGGTTGGTGAGGAAACCCAGTTACTAACATTATCAGCAAACAGAGACACATGAAAATTGTGGACATTGCCACAGAATTAACCTAAGGCACAGAGGAAAAAGTAAAAATAACCCTGGCTTCTGGTCGACCTTTTCTGTTTAACTTACCATCCTATCATGACAGGTGAATTTGCAACTGGAGTGTTCAAAACATTCTTGTAGGGCTGGGGATATAGCCTAGTGGCAAGAGTGCCTGTCTCGGATACACGAGGCCCTAGGTTCAATTCCCCAGCACCACATATACAGAAAACGGCCAGAAGCGGCGCTGTGGCTCAAGTGGCAGAGTGCTAGCCTTGAGCGGGAAGAAGCCAGGGACAGTGCTCAGGCCCTAAGTCCAAGGCCCAGGACTGGCCAAAAAAAAAAAAAATTCTTGTAGGCTTCAGAACAACCTCACCCTGAAATCCTTCTAACATATAACAATTGGTTTAAAAGTATTACTTAAATTACTATGTATTGAGTATATTAAAAAGTATCCATCTATAAAAAAAATACATAGATAATGTGCATTATGAACAACTTTTTATTTTCTAGATATTGCCAAGATGGAATTTATGACCACCCATCAAAAATGGCAATTAAGAGGAAAATAATTTACTTTTAGCTTTTCTAATTATTAATAAAATTTTCTAGCTATTATTTGAATTTCAAATTTCTTAATTAATTAATTGCTGTTGTTCATTAAAATTATTTTTGTTTTTCTGTTTCTACTTACATGTGATTTTTATGTAAACTATAGCAACTGGTTTTTTGCTAAATGCATTATGGTGGCTCACTTTGAGTCTTGCCTGTCATTTACATATAGTATTGTTTGTGATATGGGAAGTTCTTTTTTCTTTAATATGATGAAATCTATTCACATTTTACTCTAGAACATGTTCTTTTGTACTCTTTATAACAATATATCTACCTTGAAATAACCAAGAGATTTTGCTTTCTTTGAAAAGTTTTAAAATTTCATTTTCAGCTTATATGTTTAAATTGGGATTTGTAGAAATAGATTGATGAATGTTATACACCTCTGCTTTGTACTAAGTTGCTAAATTTTGTAATAGCTCATCATTTTACTTAGACATTTTATTAATACCTGTACCAGATTTTTATTTTCCTTGTGTGCTTCTAATATCTATTTCTGTTTTTTCTACTCTGGTACATACACTCTTACATTTGTCTACCACTTTATGGAAGCCACATTTGTGTAAAATGCTCTTACAGGGTTATAACAAGTGCCCTGGACATCCTCCTCCAATCCTCATTTAAATTTCCATATTTGCTCTTAAAATCAGCTAATCCTTCTCAAAATCTCTGGTCCATATATTGACTGATGTTGTATTGATTATTTAAAATTTACAAGAATTGAAATATCTTCCATTCTTAAAGTTCTTGTTCATGAATATAATGCACAGTTTCACTTACTTAGTCTTTTATGTCTTCAAGAACACTGTACTATTCTCCATGATTACTTTTCTCATTTAAATATATTCCTAGGTTATTTATATATTTTTCTTTTGGGAGTGAATGCTTTTTTATTACACAATTCATTTTATATAAAATATTTATTACAACAGTTTTCCATTAATAATTATTTAATTTATTTAGACTTAGATTTTATTTTCACTCTGTCAATACTGTTCATAAACAGCATCGAATGTTTCTTTTCTGCCACACCTTTTTTCTTTGATGTTTTTCTTCTGGAGTTATTTGGTAAAAACTTCAAAATAATAGAGAAAATGATAGTAATTTTGCTGACTTCAAAGCAAATATTGCTAAAGTTCTATTATAATTGTAAGTTTGCTGTAGGTTTGTATATGAGAATTTTTACAGCAATTCTGTATATTCTTAATTTGCCAAGAATTAATATAGGACAGCAAAATATATAAATGTATATAATAAAATATATAATATGCATAAAATGCAATTTAATTTTCTGTCATATGCACTTTATAACACCTAGAATATTAAACAGTGAAGTGCAAGAGCATCTAAGAAGCACTATCAAGAAAGAAATTTCTGTTTCCCCACGTTGTTTAAAGTTCTTGCTTAATAAGTACAAATGCACTGATATTTCTTGAGGAAAATTGAATAAACTGTAGTGTTTGTGGAAAGCGATGTTCATTTTGGTCCAATTTCCACTTTGTGTTACCCAATATCTTTTTCCATCTGAACTGAAACTCTATTCATCTTGCAGTGCAGCTCAATCATTTGACGTGCTTTGGCCAACAGGATGCTAAAAGATGGGACACAGGGAAAAGCTTTTCTGTCATTTCATTAAGACATATTATACTATGCTACTGAAAACTGAGAGACAAAAAACAAAGCCGAGTCTTCCTAGTAGTCCCAGAGTAACCTTCAGATGTGAGACAACACCCGAGCAGCTCATGCCTTGTGAATAATAGTAGCCATAATCAGCAGACTCTCAAAGACAAACAGAACACATAGCTGGTCATAGTTACACAGTGTTATTGTCATGATGAAAACTGATTGATAATGATTCATAATATTAGAGGGAGATGTCTATGCCTGAGATGTTTCATTTATATTGAATGCATTTGGGGAAACAAACAATCATTTAGGCATTTTAGTTGAAAATACTAGTACTATATTTTCAAAGGAAACAGAATTATTACAGACACTCGTTTTAGAATTTGAAGCATAATAAACCTCTCTTTCAGTCAAGCTATTAATAGGAGCATGATGTTACTTACATTGGTAATTAAACTATAGATGTTAAATTCCAGGATTAAAACACTGATTTCCCTGGTTTTAATTTTTTTTTCAAATTTTTATTATCAAACTGATGTACAGAGAGGTTACAGTTTCATACATTAGGCATTGGATACATTTCTTGTACTGTTTGTTACCTTGTCCCTTATACCCCCCTCCCCCCTCCCCCTTACCCTTTCTCCCCCAGAGGTGTTCAGTTCACTTACACCAAACAGTTTTGCAAGTATTGCTTTTGTAGTTGTTTGTCTTTTTTTACCCTGTGTCTCTCAAATTTAGTATTCCCTTTCAATTTCCTAGTTCCACTACCAGTATACACGGTTTCCAATATACTCAGATAAGATTACAGAGATAGTGTAGGTACAACCGCAGGAAGGTGATACAAGAACATCATCAATAATAGAAGCTACAGATACACATGGGACGTTGAAAGTAGTTACAACTGTGATATAACAATTGTCTCCATAACATGGAGTTCATTTCACTTAGCATCATCTTAGGTGTTCATAAGGGTATAACAATTGGGCCTTGTGATGCTCTGCTATGACTTGCCTAAACCTGTACTAAATATTATTTTTAATATTTATTATAATTATTATTAGGTAAATGTTTCATGTAATCCTTAGAGAAACATAAAATTTTAAAACAAGTAAGGAATGCAGTTTTGGGTGTATTAACAACTTATTAGTCCTATTCTCAAATAAATTTACATAGGAAAGAAAATTTCATGCCAAGTAGAACAAAATCTAAAAAATGGACATTTTTACCTTACTAGAATGATTAACATGAACCCAAAGTACTTATGCATGTATGCTAAATGTTCACAAGAACTTATGTTCTTTTTTTTTGCCTGTCCTGGAGCTTGAATTCAGGGCCTGAGCACTGTCCCTGGCTTCTTTTGGATCAAGCCTAGCTCTCTACCTCTTGAGCCATGGAAACACTTCCAGCCTTTTCTGTTTATGTGGTGCAGAAGAATCAAAGGTAGGGCTTCATGCATGCTAGGCAAGCACTCTACTACTAAGCCACATTCCCAGCCCCCTCCTATGCTCTTTTAGAGAACAAATTTTGATGCAACTATTGATGTCAATCCTATGACAAATATATAAGCCACACCTAAATGACCAGAAATTTACAAAAGAAACTTTCATTGTTGTGAAGGCCCTTGGGAAATGTGATTGGATTGTACTTGACAAGGCAACTCTAGAAAACTCACTAATAATACATACATTCATATATGTGTGTGTGTGTGTATGCATGTGTGTGTGTATATATAGAGAGAGAGAGAGAAAGAGGAGAGAGAGAGAGAGAGAGAGCCAGGTCAAAGTTTATTCAAATGTATAAAAGAATACACAATTTCAATGATTTGCATAAATGGTAAACAGTAATACTGAAGATTTAGCAGACCCCTGCAGGAGTGTGTTAAGAAATATATAAATTCTTTGCTATGAGACTGAGGAGTAAAAATAACAATCCCTGTTATTTACTTTAATATTGCTAGAAAAGAGACTTTGTCAGAAAGACTGTTTCTTACTAGGTGAGTTTGAAGTTTGATGTTAACCTATATTTGTTATTGAAAAGATGACAATTCTATATTTTGGGAAATAAATATAAATACATATCAATGTTGCATGCAAAGTTGAGTAAGAAATGATAATTGAAATACAACCAATCTTATAAAATTATGGGTAAGATGTATAACGGGTACATAAAAATTATTTCCCAAGAAACTCTGTCACTATACAAAGTGGAGCCAGGATTTTTAGATTCAATGTAACCATTATGAATTAAAGTGTCCTAAGAGACAGTCTTTCCAAGGTCTCAATGTGATTGTCTTTGAAATAGTTCATGAAATACTGTAGTATATTATGGGCAGCATATGGAGTAATTATACAGCTGTGGTTATTTGTACCATCTTAATGAGACTTCCAGTTGACCGAATCAGGGATGTTATGGCTCTTTTTATTCGTAGATGGATTTTCTATGTTTAAGTTTGAATCCAATTGGCCACATAGTAGAGCTAGCATGAAAACTAAAGTGAACTCATAGAAAGAGGTATATTTGAAAAACAACCACTTTTAAAAACATTAGGTAGGGAGGGAAGATGGCGCCACCACAGTAGGGAGGCACCCCAACTCACTCCAACTGAATAGTAAGCTGGGAACTCCAGCACCCAACAGCCCATCAAGAATCCAGCAAACCCAACAACCAGAAGCAACAGAGGAACTCAGGAAATGAAAAAGAGCAAAAAAAAGAAGAGCCTGTAGCCTCCATGGAGCCGGAAAATCTCCGGGGTACCCCTCCCCCACCCGCCGACCCTGGCCCAAACAGGGCCAGGCTGGGAAAGGGGACCAGCAAACCAACTGCCGAAAATTCACACCAGGAGTGCAGAGTCCTGACGGCGGGAGCTCCACAGACCCCAGAACTGAGTGCAGAGCAACAGAGACACTGGAGCTGCGGGACCGAACTGCTGGGATCGGACTTCGGCAGCAGGGGAACCGGGTAGCGCAGACAGGGAGAGCCGGGGATGCCACCACCAAACGACTGATCACTAAACCCCAGCACCACAGGCCCAAGGAGCCCACGGCGGCGCGGGACGCTCACACAACCAGTAAGTTCCCATACCCCCCCATGGGAGACCAGCTCTAACAGAGACCCAAGGCCTGCAAGGGGGCTAGAACTCCCTCCCTCCCCCTCCTTACACCGAGGGAACAAAGGAGCCAGCCACAAGTCAGGCAGCAAGGGGCCCCCACAGTCTCTGAGAGGACACAGGGGCCAACAGAGGAGCTGGAGCCAGGCTGCACCGGCCCCGCCCCCTCCCCAACAGGAGCACGGGGACCAGCGGGCATCGGAAGCTCCGCCTGAGGCGCCTGGTACTCGCCGACTTTTTGAACAGCAGTCACAGACTCACTGAGCCCAAACACACGCCCCCCCACCTCGAAGCTGAGGCACAGAGTCTGTGGGCACCAACCCGCGCCCAGACAATTGGCCCAGCTGGGGCTCACGCATACCGCCCCCCCCACAGCGGACTTGCAAGAGGGCACAAGGGCCCCCCAGCAGCTTGGGGCAGCACACCCCCGCAGAAAGCACTGGAGTGCACAAGCACGTACCCCCTCCCCCAGGGCCAGCGTGGGCCAGCTTGCTAGCCCTCCAGCAAGCGAATCTCCTGCCCAAACCTCCGCAAGAGCTTCACACAGGGGGGCGGGGCCCCGAGCGGCAGCACCCGCTCTGGTGGGCACACTCTGCACAGGTGGGCAGGGTCCCCCAGCGGCAGCGCCCGCTCTGCTAAGCGCATCTCTGCACAAGTGGGTAGGCCGCCCCTCAACAACACCAGCCCCAGAGAAACAGCCAAACTCAAACCAGAGCCAGGACACAAACTAGTCTCCCACTGACGGACCAGCTAGAACCAGCACAAAGCCAAACCAGGGAAGCTACCCACAGATCTCCAGATGCGCAAATCACAAAGAAATATAACGAGTTTCATCAAAGGGCAAGCCAACTCGCCAGCTCCAAAAAGCAGCACGACTGAAGAGGAGATGGAGAATAAAATAACAACTGAGGCTTTGTTATCAGAAATGATGGAAAGCGTCAGAAACGAAATCAGAAAACAATTCCAGGAGTTCAGAGTAGAAGTCTCAAAGGACATCCAGGAAGCCAAGAAAGAAATGGAAGCAAAAATGGATACAGTGCAAACCTCCGTCAAAGAAGACCTTAACATCCTGAGAAGTGAAATGCATGAAAAAATAGATCTAAAATACAACTCTTTAAAGGAAGAAATTTCCACGATCAGAGCTGATCTGGCAACCATAAATAGCTCTCTGACATCCATAAACTCCTCAATTGAATCCACAGCACAAAGAATTGACCATATTGAATCCAGAATCTCTCTCTTGGATGATGATGCAGCCGACAAGAACCAGAAAATTACCACACTCCAAGAAACGGTAAAGCTCCAGGGCAGAATAATCCAGGAGGTAGTGGACAAAGACAAGAGATATAATCTGCACATAATTGGAATAGAAGAAGGAGCCGAATACCAGAGCAGAGGGCTCCAAAATATTCTCAATAAAGTGATTGCAGAAAACTTCCCCAATCTCACAAGGTACCCCATCCAGGTAACCGAAGCCTATAGAACACCTGGCAGACCAGACCCCAGAAAAGCCACGCCAAGGCACATAATATTCAAGACTTCAGATCTCAAGAATAAAGAGAAAATTTTGAACGCAGCCAAAGGGAAGAAAGAAATTTACTACAATGGGAAGAGGATCCGAATAACAGCATACCTCTCCACACAAACCTACCACGTGCGAAGAGAGTGAAAGAACACCATCCAAGTTCTACAGGCCAACAATTGTCAACCTCGAATAAAATATCCAGCTAAGTTGGAGTTCACATTTGAAGGGAAAACCAGATCTTTCCATAGCAAAGAGGATCTAAAGGAGTATGTGAATAAAAAACCAGCCCGACAGCGAATTCTAAGAGGGGAATCCCACCCAACAGAAACCATACAGGACACACAGACAGAAACAGAAAGAAACTACAATAGCCAGAACCCAACAGAAAAAGCAGCTCACTAAAGACAAGGAAAAAAAAAGAGGAAAAACAGCCCAGCAAGAAAATGGAAGGAGAAAAAACACTCTTATCCTTGATCTCTTTGAATACAAACGGTTCAAACTCTCCGATAAAAAGGAGCAGAGTGGCAGAATGGATCCACAAACAAAAAGTTGCCATCTGTTGTCTACAAGAGACCCACCTTACAGCAAGGGATATAAACAGGCTCCGAATGAAAGGATGGAGCAAGATCTTCCAAGCAAATGCACCTACCAAAATGGCAGGAGTAGCCATCCTGATCTCAGACAAGCTGGACTTCTCATTAAAAGCAACTCAAAAAGACAAAGGAGGCCACTATATTTTAATACAAGGAAAAATCCAGAATCAAGACATCACGGTGATAAATGTATACTCACCAAACAAAAGAGGCCCTACATATGTCAAGCAAATTCTCACAGAACTACAGAACAAGATAGACCCAAACACAATCATAGTGGGTGACTTTAATACCCCACTCTCTCCAAGAGACAGATCCAACACCCAGAGGATTAGCAAGGGAGCTGAGGACCAAAGTAACACCATATCCTAAATGGATCTGACAGATCTATACAGAATCCTCCACCCTACAGAGACTCAATACACCTTCTTCTCAGCAGCACATGGATCATACTCCAAAATAGACCATGTCATAGCCCACACAAAGAACCTCAGCAAATACAAAAGTATTGATGTCATCCCATGTATTATATCTGACCACAGTGGAATAAAGGTAACCCTCAATAACAATGGTTACCACAGAGGCTATACACACTCTTGGAGGCTAAACCCCACACTTGGGCCACAGACCAAATTAAAGATGAAATTAACGAATTCATAAGCCACAATGACAATGAAAATACATCACAAAGAAACCTATGGGACACAGCTAAGGCAGTACTGAGGGGCAAGATCATCGCCCTCAGCACTCACATTAAAAGAATGGAAATAGAGCAGGTGAATAACCTCACAATGAAACTGAAACAACTGGAGAAACAAGAAATGATCGAACCTAAAATGACTAGGAGGAGAGAGATCACAAAGATTAAAGAAGAGATAAATCTGATTGAAAATAGAAAGACCATTCAACCAATAAATAAGACTAAACGCTGGTTCTTTGAGAAAATAAATAAAATTGACAGACCCCCCTCCCAAGACTTACAAAAAAAAGAAGAGACTCATATACATAAAATCAGGGACTCCACGGGAAAAATAACAAGTACACACAATATTCAAACAATCATAAAGAACTATTTCCAGAATCTCTACTCACTAAAAAACAGTAATTTTACAGAAATGGATCAATTCTTAGAGAAGTATAAACTGCCCAGACTGAACCAAGGAGAAATAAATCAACTAAATAAACCAATAACTTACAGCGAGATACAGGGGGTAATCAAGAACCTCCCAACAAAGAAAAGCCCAGGCCCAGATGGATTCACCAACGAATTCCACAAAACCTTTAGTGAGGAGCTAATACCAATACTCCTCAAACTCTTCCACGAAATAGAAATAGAGGGAGAAATCCCAAACTCATTCTATGAAGCTAATATCATACTCATTCCCAAACCAGGCAAAGGCCCAACAAAAAAAGAGAACTACAGACCAATATCACTAATGAACACAGATGCAAAACTCCTCAATAAAATATTAGCTAACAGGATCCAGAAACTGATCAAGAAAATTATACATCATGACCAAGTAGGCTTCATCCCACAGTCACAAGGGTGGTTCAACAATGGTAAATCAATCAATATAATTCACCACATAAACAGAACGAAAATCAAGAATCACATTGTTATCTCAGTCGATGCCCAAAAAGCCTTTGACAAAATACAACATCCATACTTATTAAAAGGTTTGGAGAGAACAGGAATAGATGGAACATTCCTCAAAACAATAAAAGCCATATACAACAGACCAACTGCTAACATCATATTAAATGGAGAGAAACTTAAATCATTCCCCCTAAACTCAGGAACAAGACAAGGATGCCCACTCTCCCCACTTCTTTTCAACATAGTGCTGGAATCCCTAGACATAGCAATAAGGCAAGAGGAGGACATCAAAGGGATTCACATCAGCAAGGAAGAAATCGTTATCCCTATTCGCAGATGACATAATCTTATATCTGAAAGACCCAAAAAACTCAGTCCCCAAACACCTACACCAAATAAACCATTTTGGCAAAGTAGCAGGATACAAAATCAATCCACAATAGTCAGCAGCTTTTTTGTACTCCAGCAATGTATAAGCAGAAAAGGAAATTATGGAAACAATTCCATTTACAGTAGCCAAAAAAAAAAAGAATAAAGTACCTAGGGATCAACCTAACCAAGGACATGACAGACCTATTTAATGAGAACTATAAAAATCTAATAAGGGAAATCAAGAAAACACAAGGAGATGGAAAGACCTCCCATGCTCATGGGTAGGCAGAACCAATATAGTGAAAATGGCCATATTGCCCAAATTGTTATTCAAATTCAATGCAATCCCTATCAAAATCCCAGTCATATTCTTCACTGAAATAGAGAAAGCAATCCATAAATTCATATGGAACAGCAAAAGACCTAGAATAGCCAAAGCAATTCTAGGCAAAAAAAAAGCAATGCTAGAGGTATCACAATACCAGACTTCAAGCTCTACTATAGGGTGATCATAACAAAAACAGCCTGGTATTGGTATAAAAACAGACCGGAAGACCAATGCATCAGAATTGAAGACCCAGAAATAAAACCGCACTCTTACAGTTAGCTGATATTCGACAAAGGAGCTAAAGACATACAATGGAATAAACATAGCCTCTTCAACTACTGGTGCTGGGAGAACTGGGCAGCCATATGCAGAAAACTCAAAGTAGACCCAAGCCTATCACCATGCACCAAGATCAACTCAAAATGGATCAAGGACCTCAATATCAGACCTGAAGCCTTGAAACTACTGAAGGACAGAGTAGGAAAGACGCTAGAACTTATAGGCACAGGAAGGAACTTCCTGAATAGAGTCCCAGGGGCACAACAAATAGGGGAGAGACTTGACAAATGGGACTACTCCAAATTAAAAAGTTTCTGCACAGCTAAGGACATAGCCACCAAAATAGAAAGACAGCCAACCATATGGGAAAGGATCTTCACCAGCACAGCAACAGACAAAGGCCTAATATCTGTCATCTACAGAGAACTCAAAAAACTAAGCCCCTCCAAGCCCAATAAACCAATTAGGAAATGGGCATAGGAGCTAAAGAGAGACTTCACAAGAGAAGATATAAAAATGGCAAAGAAACATATGAGGAAATGTTCAACATCCCTGGTAGTAAAGGAAATGCAAATAAAAACAACTTTGAGATACCACCTCACTCCAGTTTGAATGGCCTATACTCTGAACTCAGGCAACAACAAATGCTGGAGGGGGTGCGGGGAAAGAGGAACCCTTCTCCATTGTTGGTGGGAGTACAAATTAGTACAACCACTTTGGAGAACAGTATGGAGGTTTCTCAAAAAGCTCAATATAGACCTACCCTGTGACCCAGCCATACCACTCCTAGGCATCTATCCTGAACAACAGGTCCCAAGATATCAAAAAGACATTTGTACTTCCATGTTTATCGCTGCACAATTCACAATAGGCAAAATATGGAAACAACCCAGATGCCCCTCCACAGATGAATGGATCCAAAAAATATGGTACCTATACACAATGGAATACTACATAGCGATTAGGAATGGTGAAATATTGTTATTCGCAGGGAAATGGTCAGAACTTGAACAAATAATGTTGAGCGAGACAAGCCTAGAACACAGAAAACAAAGGGGCATGATCTCCCTGATATATGACTGTTAAGATGGGGTGACAGAGAGACAGTTGAGACCAGGTCTGTGATACCAAAAACTGCTTGTCAAATGGTATTTCCCACAGGATTGGGTCAGTGACCCTACATGTTGTAACTAAAACCAAACAACTACTCAACATATAAAGGTCAAAAATTGACCTCTCAGTGGAATACAACAGCTCAAAAGCTATGTATGTACGTTCTTATAAGACTACTGTCGACATATTGTATAATGTCGACATTACATTTAAAGTCCTAGGTGAATTTTCTTTGGCGTAGGCTACATGGCTACTGTATATGTTCTTGGTACACTGTGTATTGTATATATGTCTGCCTGACCTAGGGAAGGGAAAGAAAAACAGGGTGTAAGATATCACAAGAAATGTACATACTGCCCTACTATGTAACTGTACCCTTTTTGCACAATACCTTATCAAAAAATTTTTGTTTAATTAATAAATCAATTTAAATTAAAAACAAACAAAGAAACAAACAAACCAAAAAAAAAAAACAAAAAAAAAAACCCAAGGGCTATGAATAGAGCATGTGAAGTCAGGCTCTCTAGCTGCAAGTTCCTTTCAGGGAATGCAAACACTTTCCCCTTGAGTTAAGCAGGAGCTCAGTCAAAAGGGAAAAGTCCCAGGGATCAGGAACTCCCTACCTGCCAAGTCTGCCCTGCCCCCTATTTTTGTATAGCTTGCAAAGCTGAGTGTGGTTTTTTTTTTTGTTTGGTGGTGGTGGTGGTAGATTTTGTGGTTTGTTTGTTTTCATTTTTAACAAACTGATAAAAATCTAAAGAATATTTTGTGACATGTTGATATGATAGAATATAAAAATTTCAGTGTCATAAATAAAGTTTGATTGGCACACACAAAAAAATAAAAATAAAAATAAAAACATTAGGTACAATTGTTAAACATTTAGAAACCAAGAAGTTGGATGATTCATATATGTTCCCTAAAATTTTTATAATGTGCAGAAAATATGTGAATTATAAGTGACTTTGATTATAATTTTATACATTTATCTCAGCTCTTTTACAAAATTATGCTTCTATGTAAAACATCTTCAGCAATGCTTTTTCCATGTCACTTGTATATTTTTACTAAATAAAACTCGCATTAGAGAAAAATTTTGTATGCATTCAGGCACTGAATGAAACCCTCCTTCTGGCTAGGGTTCCAGAATTGTGATTGGGGGCTGGGGATACGGCCTAGTGGCAAGAGTGCTTGAGGCCCTGGGTTCAATTCCCCAGCACCACATATACAGAAAACGGCCAGAAGTGGGGCTGTGGCTCAAGTGGCAGAGTGCTAGCCTTGAGCAAAAAGAAGCCAGGGACAGTGCCCAGTCCCTGAGTCCAAGCCCCAGGACTGGCAAAAAAAAAAAAAAAACCAGAATTGTGATTGGAGCAAGTAAATACCTTAGTCTGTGCATTTGCATAACCAGTAGTCTATGCATTTTTGTAACTATAAGTTTCCTGATGTCCACTATTAAAAAGTGTGGCTGGAAAATTTCAAGTCAGCTAAGCCTTCTCAGGGTCTATATGGCAATTGCATGAATCATTTTCAGACAACTTATCCACAGCTAATGCAATAGAATTTTTTATATCTTTCTAGTGTCTGATGGTGTACCTATATGGTCAGCTGCTATAATAACAAGTATTCTAAGCCTTAGTCAACTCTTTCAGAATCTGTGTGTGTATATGTTTGTGTGTGTGTGTGTGTGTGTGTGTGTGTGTGTATTTACACCTGGACACATGCAGAAAGCCCTCATATTTAACTGAATATTAAGTTTGGAGCACAACAATTGTTATTCTACTAAGACCCTTCCCCCCCTTTTTTCTCTCTCTTGCCAGTCCTGAGGCTTGAACTCAAAACCTAGATGCTGTCCCTGAGCTTTTTTTCCTAAGATTAGTTTTCTGCCACTTCAGCCACAATTCCACCTCCAGCTATTCAGTTATTAATTAAAGATAAGAGCCTCACAGACTTTCTGCTTGGTTTGATTTTGAACCATGACCCTCAAATCTTAGTCTACTAAACAGCTAAAATCACAGGCATGAGTTGTCAGTGCCTGGATCTATTGACTTTTTAAGCAACCAGTGTAGCAAAACACAACTGGTGTAGAATGAGTTCAAACTTACAGAGCATGAAGAAAAAAGTAGGGCTGAGAAAACTTTTTCTCTTAAATTCAAGTATGATTGTAGTTTGTAGTCCATCTGCCTCAAAGAGGAGTGCAGCACTCAGTCTATATGAGGAATACTGGAACTATATTAGAAGTTTGAGATAGTTTGTAGTTGTTGATTTAGTGTTCATTTCTCATTCCTCCATTCATACCTTTCTTTCTCTTTTTTTCTTCTTTTCATAAGGCTCTGAAGTCCCAGGCAAAAGCTTCCTACAGACCATCAAACCTGCACCACAGTCTATAACATTAGCACACTTTGAACTGGCTCCATGACAAATCAGCTTTATTCACATTTCATAGGCAACCATAATATCCCATTCTGCATCAGATCTTAGTGATCTTGAACATCATTAAATTAGTTACAAAGAACAGGGCTTAAACACGTAATTTGAAGTATCTCTGGAAGCTGTGGTTTGAACTACCACTAAGATTCCCTGAGGAGAGTAATGAATGGCGCCTATGCCTAGTGACCCAGTAGTTATGTTTATTTATTTTCTGTTTCATCTCTTCTATGACTGAACAGAGAGGATTCTTAACATATATAAGCAGTAGAGCATGACCCCAATAATCTCAAAGGTGCATACTGATCTATTCTTTCCCACTTTGCTAGCAATTGCAATTTAAAAACAGTCTTCCTCTAATCATTATAACTCATTTGGAAAAACTTCAGCTTCATTATTTTGATTCTCACTTTGGCTCTCTGGCCAATATATTATTTTATTATCTTTAAATAATTGTACAAAATAGTTATTTAACAAAACCGTTTACTAATACATTTTGGTCAATGCACTCCTTTTGATGTTCTTTCACCCGTCCCTCCTAACCCAGCTTTTTGCAGTCTACTTAATTTTATAGATTATATATTGGACTCTTGACTGCATTTTCTTCCTCTTCTCCTTTACATCTGTCTAACCCTTTCTCCTAGGCCTTACCCTACCTCTTTCTAGTACCCATTTCCTGGTATTTATTTTGTTGAATTTTGACTTTGCCATATTCAAGAATTAATTACACTATTTGACTCCTCTCTTAAATCTACCATATTTCAGTTAATACACTGCATACCACCCAACATACTTGCTTATAAGTTTATAAGCTAAATCTAGCTTCTATATATAAAGGAAAGCACACATCATTGTTCTCTCTGGGCTTGACTTACTTCAGTTACAATAGCTTTTCTCCAGATCTTTCCATTTATTTACATATGGTACAATACCATTCTTTCAATATTATTTTTTAATTACTCCTGACCTTAGATGTCTAAACAGTATTTAATCTAGAGGAGAAGGTAGAGCTTCATCAATAAAGATCTCTAGCACACTGCAGCACAAAACAAGCGGAATTTAAAAGAAAGAAAAATTATATCCATTTGAACAAGAAGGAGATATTGTTTCAGAGAAGCTAGGACACTGAAGGATAAAGTCACTAGAGTGTTCATCAAAGGTGAAAGAAAGCAGAGAAACAGAACACAGGCATTGCAGATATACCTGCAGCAGCACCAAAGACATTAACACAAAACTCCAAGGACACATGGGGCTGGGGATATAGCCTAGTGGCAAGAGTGCCTGCCTCGGATACACGAGGCCCTAGGTTCGATTCCCCAGCACCACATATACAGAAAACGGCCAGAAGCGGCGCTGTGGCTCAAGTGACAGAGTGCTAGCCTTGAGCGGGAAGAAGCCAGGGACAGTGCTCAGGCCCTGAGTCCAAGGCCCAGGACTGGCCAAAAAACAAAAAAAAACAAAAAAACAAAAAACTCCAAGGACACAGGAGTGCATGGGAGAGGATTTTACAGTAAATGTTCAGGTTTGAGAAAACTCAGGCATGTTAGAAGTAAAAAACACAGTGCTGTTTCCTTGTAACTAGAAACATTTTCCCATTCAATGTATTAGAGTCTGAACTCAGGGACTCACACTTGCTAGGCAGGTGACCTTTTTGATTCTACTTATATTCGCTATAGAATCATATTTATTCCCATGACTAGTCTTGGTCTCCCACATAGTTGCAATTACAAGTCATGTACCTGACTTGACTGAGGTGGGGAAACCACACCATCTTTTGACCAGGTTGCCAATGAACCAAAGATTGTCCCTCTCTCTACCTTCTGAGTAGCTGGGAACACAGTAAATACTACCTAGTCTGACTCTGCAACCATGTTTCTTAATCTACTTGAGGAAAATAAGGAGGGAGAGAAATATTGATGGAAGACATTTAAGAAAAGTGAGGAGCTCCTAAAATATTAGGAAATTATCCATAAAACATTTAACTTTGCGAAAACAAGGTGAACAAAGTTTGTAAACTGCTCAGAATTTTTTTAATTAATTACTCAATTACTTCACAAATTATGTACTAGCTACAAGATGTGCTATTTTGAGATGATGGATTAAACCATTTTTTTCTTTTATGTTGGAAAACTGTACAGGTGGTTAAACACCCTGTATTGCAAGATTTTAATTCAATTGATAAAGATAAGCTTGGAGTATTTAATCTAACTCTCTCAAATGCACACAAAGGACTCACGATTTTTCAACAAATAGCTTTTCTAACCTAAGATATGTAGAGAGATAATTCATCCTTAAAGGAATTATACTTTTATTACAATGAGAAATAGCTTTAATCTTTCTTATTAAATATCTTAAACAAAAATTAATATCATTAATGGAACATCGATAGTTTTATCATTATATAAACTGAGAACTTACAAATCACATTAACATCTAAATACACTCCAATTACAGAATAATCAGTAAACCCAGTATGTGACCAGCTCTCATATCCTAGTTTGTGTCTGGTGCAGTATCTACATATATCAAGAATCACTCCTGATATAAAGCAATGGCATTATACAAAGCCTAATTGAGGTGTCTTGAAACATTTTTAAAATTAAATCAAGTTAAGATTTCTCTTATATACACAAAAAATTGGCTTTACAAAATAATTTAATAATATTGCTCTAAACAGAAATGTCTTTCATCAACTAACAATATTATTTACTTATGTTCCTTTAGGCAAAGTGAAACAGACCATGGTTTTCCATTCTTTTAGAAGTATGGTAGAATATTATGAATGTATAAGAGTGACAGAAACAGAATGAAATAAAACAAGTAGAGTTCATATCCTAGAATCCATAAGCTTTAATCTAAAACACAGAAAATCACATATACACTTAAAAATCTGTATTCCAAAATACTATTAACTGCAAGATGATTTAGCCTTAATTATGACAGCTTTTTTTTTGACAAAATGAGATACAATAACACTATGAAAGTGTATCTTGGTTGTTTGACCTTTCCAAATATCAGAAATACTGAAGTATGAATGATTGAGAGCATTCAATGAATGTATATGCAGGACAATTTGTTTGCTGTATAAAGTTCACATATTTGTGGGAGTGTGCTCTATGTGCACTCAATTGCCCCATAAACACACTTACAGAGGGGAGGGAAGCAGGGAAGATCGGCTTCTGGCAGCCAGGGATCCATACAGCCTTGTCTCTCCTTGAAATCTTTTCCAGTGCTCAGGGGCAGATGCCTCTGGCATTCAGCTACACAGAGCAGAGACAAATACCCACCCCCACATCAGTACTCTATTGAGTAGCTTAAAACACCCATCATCTAAAGCAGAGGGTTTTTTTTTAAGTCCTAAATATACAGCTAAAAATATGTTACACAGTGACCAAACAAAGGGCAAGGAAAAGTTACCAACCGAGGACTTTTTAATGGAAATATGTAGGCACTCTGGGCAAGATGTGCTGGAGAGCTGAAGGGCCAGCTTTGAAGATCTGATTCTATCTCTGCTGCTTTTTTACTTTTCACAGAAGTTACTAAACTTGTAACTGATTTGTGTTCCTAGTACTTTGGTTTCCTCTAAAATATTTAACAATTTAGCAACAAGAAAGAGAAGAAAGTAGAAATTGTTTATAAAAAATCATATATGCTGTCTTTATTGTATTTTAAATGTGTTGATGGCCCTCAGATATTAGTGAAAGAACTATACAGAATTTTCTCACGAAAAGACATACCATTAGTATTTTTCAGAGTTTGGCAGAGGTGTATTTACTCAGTGTGCTTTAGTCACATGTGAATAATTTACCCTTTAAGGCCAAAAGAATAATAAACTACTTACAAAATTTATGCCAAAGATATCCTATGGGCTGATCTGGTTAGGCTTAAAAGCTGTTTAGCTAGCCAGAAGTGGTGCTGTGGCTCAAGTGGCAGAGTGCTAGCCCTGAGCAAAAAAAAAAAAAGAAGCCAGGGACAGTGCTCAGGCCCTGAGTCCAAGCCCCAGGACTGGCCAAAAAAACAAAACAAAACAAAACAAAAGCTGTTTAGCCAGATTTCCTAGTTTATGAGCAGAAATGAAATGTAAGTATATAGGTACTCTGTCAGACAAAAGGCTCCTATTGAGTCGCCTAAGGGCTTAAAGCCTGTTTGGTTTTGATCACTTAATTTGAATAAAGATAATATCCAACTTGAAAATCAAAAATATTTAAAAATTTAACTGTAACAAGTGAAGGCTATGAAAAAATAAGCTCTTAAATATAAAAAAGTAGAAATGTTGGAAATTGTAACCCCTACACGTCCATCATTACATTTTTATACATTTATACATTCCTACTACATATCATAAGCTCCTTTGAAAGAGAGCTACCTCTAGTTTTATTTTGCGTCCTCAGATTCTAATACACTTCTGAACACAGAGTATACACTCAATGTATTGTTAATGATGTCTTCATCCATTGCATCCAGTGAATCACCAGCACATGCTGTGAAGTGCCAATACAAGGCTAAGATGAAACAAATGGAGACCTTATTTTTAAGGAGATGTCAGTGTTGGAGGGTAAGTAAGGTGCATACAGTATAGATGAAAACAATTTATAAAATAGTAAAATAAAAAAAACTGGTGAAAAGAAAGAGCTACCATCAAAGTATACATTCAATTTAAATAGAAGCTCAAAAGAAGGGTTTGAGGATAAGACAGTTTGCACTGAGGAAGTAGACTTTGATGATTGTGGTGCAGAAAATTAGAATCAATGATGTAGTATTTGTGTTTTTTTCTTGTAATGGTGATGTGCAGAAGGGTTACAGTGATGCAGTATTTTTTAAACAATTATGATAACAAAAGGAATTTCTTATAAAAGAATTAGGAACTATATTCCTAGAATGCAGGAACCGTTTTTAAAGTGTTTATCCATGGAAATAGTGATTGAAATAAACCATTGCTTTACCTAATAGTACTTATATGTACAAAGTATAGAATTTTTTATCTACTTTCATTTAATAAACATTTTGCAAATATTTATTTGTATAAGTACAGTGAAAATACTATAAACTATTAAACATAAATGAGACAGAATCATGTTCTCAGGGGTTTGCTGCTTCTTAAGGATGTATGTGTGCAATCAACATCAAGGTCGATGCTGTTGTTTGTAAATAGCCTCACAGTTTTGTTTGATTCATTCTACACTTTTTCAAATATAAAATGGTCCTGTGCGCATCTTACCAATTTGATGTAAGTTAAACTACAAATGATCTCTGCTTCAGCAACTTAATTCGTTTCTGTCACTAGTCAAATCTCAGTCCCTTGGCATTATATAGTTAGAGTTTCTTCATCTTTCAAGGCTAGGATCATAAACATAACATAAAGTATATAGGCTGTTTATGAGAGTAAATTAAAACATAAATGCCTTTGAGAAAAAGATTTTAAATATATGAGGGAAACTACATAAAGCACAATGTAAATATTCTCATGGAGTAATATTTCTGCAGTTGTGACTACAGCGAGTTTAATTACAACAAGCAAGGTGATAAATATACAATGACTCTGGAGAGTATCGAATCTGGAATTTCTCATGGGAAACAATACACTTACAGAACTTCATGCATTGCCTCATCTCGTCATTCATAAAATAAAGCTGATAAATTTTTTGATGTAGTACAGGATTGACTAAGATAAAATGCAACATCCCGAGATAATTTCAGCCAAAATATGTGAACATGAGAAGAGTGAGGAATCAAAGATCATAATTATAGACTTCATTTTTGCCACTAAGTTAAAGGCCCCACTATTCCCTGCATGAAGACAAGCATGGATTCATACATTTCCGAATTTCCCTGTCAAGACTCAAAACTTACTCAGATTTATTAATGTAATTTCTTCCCTTTGAATGTATGTGCCAAATAACAGTGTCCTCCAGTCATCAAAAGCATGTGACTTTAAATTGAGGCACTTTTTCTGAATTCATTCACAACTGTAATATATTCACCGAAGGCATATTCTGGGCAATACTGGACAAAATGGTTTGCTTTACGAAATAATTTCTGAGGAAGGTCCTTTTCCTCTTTGATGCTATTATAGTACTGAGTTGGTTATTAACCTGCTAAAGTAATCATGTGCTCCTTCAAATACCTTCTTATCCACATGTAAGTGAATAGCATAAGGAGCAGCAGTCGTGTACTTGATTATTGGGTTTATTTCTTTGTTATTTTTGAAAGAATATGGGGAATCTGAATATGCAAATTGGAGCTATAAATGAAAGTCTGTCATTACAATCTCTATTCTGCATTCTCTGGTAAATTGCCCTTAAGCTGTTTTGAACCTGACTAGTTGAGTGTTTTTAGTTTCCATAAAATAAAGGTGTGACATTTGAACAACAAGTGTGGCTTAAATTGGGGCTATGAAAATTCTCCAGTGTCATCCAAAAGTCAGCAGTGGCACTGCAGAAGCCCCTTGAAGAAAAAAATATACAAGTGTGTGATGCTCCTTTCATTGTGACACATCAAGAATGTGAAACTCCAGAAGTCAACCTCATACCATATTGCCAGATGATGACTTTCAGAACCATGGTGGGTGCAAACTAGCTGCACATCAGTTGGAAAGATTTCTTTAAGAATGGAAGTGTTGGGCTGGAGATATGGCCTAGTGGCAAGAGCGCTTGCCTCATATACTTGAAGCCCTGCGTTCGATTCCCCAGCACCACATATACAGAAAATGGCCAGAAGTGGCGCTGTGACTCAAGTGGCAGAGTGCTAGCCTTGAGCAAAAAGAAGCCAGGGACAGTGCTCAGGCCCTGAGTCCAAGGCCCAGGACTGGCAAAAAAATAAAAAATAAAAATAAAAAGAATGGAAATGTTTCCAATGACCAAAGTAGCCATCTTTATAATAATCACAATTATTTACTTAAGCTATTTATCACACAGCTTAGCGAGTAAAAAAAAGTAATAAACATTATCATCCTGTAGAAGTTATCATTTCTAAAAATTTATTAAAACAAAGAGATTCTCTTAACAAACAGACTTCCTTTCACAAAACCCATTTATTACATGTTGATTGGAAAATAGTGGATTTCACTTCAAAGTCAAGCAAAAGGGAAAAATGAGTCAAGAGTCAAAGGAAAGGAGAAAAGGGGCTCAATTTCCTTTCAAAATGACTACTTTAAAAGTATTCATTGCCACCACCCTTAGTAATAACATCCCCCATAGTTTCAAATCACTCCTAAAAAATCCTTAATCAATTTGCTCCAGTCAATGAGCCTTCCTTTCTATGTGAGTTTCCTTGCATTTTATTAAACCTCTATTCTTCCCTGATCTTCCAAGATTGTGCTTTTGAAATGACTCAGTTCAATATTAGACAAAATTTTCCAACTTGAGTTTTTCTCACACAGACAAAGACTGCAGACATGTGCAGGCCTCAAAGCAGCATATGCGGATGAGGACCCTGGTCTCTTTAGTCAGACACACTTGGAAGGACAAGTTAGACCTCACAGCTTAGCAGGCTCACTAGAGGCTAAGAGGAAGCAGGAAGTCATGCTTGAGTGATGGGTCTACAGCTGCTCTGGTCTGCCCTTTCCCACAAGGAAAGTTAGATGAGATAATTGCTGAGATAAGAAAATTTGATGTGCCAAAAATTTGTAAAAAAAAAAAAAAAATCCCCCAGTGTATGATTGTGTTTAGTATTCCATGTGGAGTGGATAGCATCTGAAGATAAATAATAAACAACCTAAAATTTTCATGAAAAAAAGGAGGCTAGTTCTACTCTACAGATAGTGTATAAGGATTCAAAATGTGCTCTATTTAACATTGAGAAAAATAACTTGTATTCCACCTGAGATGAATTCGAAATAGTGAAAAATGTGGCTGAAAGTTACATTATACCTACTTGTGTTTTGCAAGTCTATTAGGTCCTGGATATTTCTTATACAGTTAATTATCTTCTATACCCACCTTACTACTGGAAAGTTATGTATGATTTGGAATTCTGTTCAGTAAAGTAACTGTTCATTCTCCACAGGCTGGTCTTGCAATGCATTTCTGAATAAATATATGTTGTAAAATGTCTTTTCCCATATCCCACAGTTCATCATTGTCATGTCAAACAGCCTTCCCTCTCTCTTGGAGTCTTCACTACAGACACATAATAGCAATTAATTGATTATATTTGTCTAAATCTGTCCAACAACGAATTTATTCTTTTAAATTATACAGAATAAGCTTACCAGCACAATGAAGTGGGATAGAAGAAATGAATTGAATTCTCTTTTGAATGGCAACCATTTAGTTTTGCTAAACTACATAATCAAAAAGAATTAATATTAAATCCTCATGCCCCTTCACAGATTATTTTTCAGTGTGCATCTAGAATAGGCACATTATGTTGGTGGAACAGATGTGGAAGGCTTGCATATTGCCTAAAAATAGAGTTTGACTTTGCTTCAAAGTGCATACTCAAAGACAGGCTGATATTTTAGGTAACTATTATTTTACTATTCCAGGTAGTTAACTCATGGCAAATGCTATCCCAATCAAATTGCCAGTTTTAAAAGTTTATATGCCAATGCTTTTTATGAAAGATAATATCAGTGTGAAGCTTTCTGACTTTCCAGAAAGAAAATAATGGGAAAAACATAATCTTAAGAATATAACAAGCTAGCTATGAAACTTTTGATTTCTGTAGCAAAAGCTTAGCTCCAATGAGTATACTTTTTACGTTAAATCCTTTTTATTATATCCATATATTTGGTTGTTGCTTGTGGCTGTTTTTTTTCTACTGTTAAGACAAGGTTTACATAATGAACTAGTTGTGGTACAAGTAAATTTTAAGTAAGTAACAATGACATTGTGTTCTGAAACAACTGCTTCACTCTGCAGAAAACTGTGCAAGTAAAAACACTATTACATATGAAACACTACAGTAAACTGTGTCCTAAAGACCTAAATCAGTGTTTTCAGGTGGGGCTACAAATAATAAACAACAATTCAGTCCTGGTAATTTGTAGTATCTTTTACCTGTGGCTTGCTTTACATTTTAATCATTTAAAATATAGTGTCAAAATTTCTCCATTTTAAAATCTACTTCAAATAAGATATTAGATAATTAGAAAGCTAAAGTCTTACACTGGAATTTTCAATTCCATTATTCAGGCTTCAGTATTGTAAAATGAAATAAACTGAATAATTTCAGAAACTTAATCCATTTGAAATCTGAATAGACATATAAAACAGAATAAAAATACTTTCACAGAAATATAAAATAAAACATAATGCAAATTTTCAATTCACAAGGCAAGAAAAGAACTGCAAAACTCTCAACTTGTAATTTTTTCTGGCTTCAACTTTTTATTGTAATGTGCTTTTAATTGTATAAACAGTATTCAAGCAAAGATAACAAATCATTTAAAATATCACATATTAGTAGGAACTAAAGTACTTAACTACGTTAAGAAGGACTTTTAAAGAAAAGGCTTTCAAATGCTTTCCTTCTTTAGAGATCACCATTTATGTCTAAATAAAAATTAGTTATTACTAATAAAATTATGTCCCAGTAGTAGACAGAGTGGCAAAATGAGTCCTTCCCAAGATATTAAACGTATTCTTAAATAATGTATTTTTCACCTCTCAAGTTTGTTACTTCTTCCCTTTATATTCTGTATTAAAAGCTTGCAAATTATTTCTTAACATCATCTAAAAATGTATAATTTATTTAAATGGACATTTTTTTTAAATGAGAGAAAAATAAAAATCTCTCAGAGCTAACATAAATGGAAGAAACAGAAACTTTTGGATTGTATCAATTTTCCTCCAATTGTCTAGCAAACAATATTGACAACAATATTTATGTAAATAAAATGTTGGTTTTTAATTACCACCAAATTGTCTCTACATTGCATGTTTTGTGTTTATCCTTTGAATGACCTTGTAAAACACACTTTCAAAGAGTAAAAAGAAACAAAACACTGTGAGAACCTAAAAGTTTCTGGGGAAATAAATTACTCAAATGGGAACAATAGACCATGTGATCCCCCAAAGCCTATCAAAAGCACATCCTTAGAGTCAGAGAAACGGCCTTGCTCCTCAGCAACTGCACCAGCCCAAAACCATGGAACAGCATGGTGCCATTGGGGATAGAACCTGTTGTTCTCTATATGTAACAATACTTTTCTGTAAATGTATCTGAGTCCACATCATTTAGATCAGTCTCTCTATACAGACTGTCCTGGAGATCACTTATCCACACTTCCTGAGGAAATATGTTTGTAGGTATCGTCTACCTCAAGTGTGTACTGAACAAGCTTGATAGGACACTAGGAATATCAACCTGTCAGAAACAGCACAGTGGAGAAGGCTTTCAACAACTTGCACTAAACTATTAGTGCACTTATTAATGATGTACTATTGATTTGTCACTATATATTCAAAATAATATTTTGAATTTCTACATCATTTTATGTTTATCTTACTAAACCGTATTGATTGCATTCATATTTATACATACATATAAAACATTGTGTGTGTATGTGTACACACTTATATTTTATGGAGATGGGAGCTTGAACATAGGTTGTGTGCTTGTATGGCTTTTTGATTCATAGTTGGTGCTCTACCACCTGAGTCATGTCTCTAATTCAGCTTTTGGCTGGCTGATTGAAGATGTGTCTGATGGACTTGTCTGACTAGGCTGCCTTCGAACCTATATCATCCACATCACAGACTCCTGAACTAAAATGAGAGGTATAAGTCAACATAACCCAGCTTTATTCAAATATTTTTAAAATTAAGGATACAGATTCCAGCCTAGTGTCAGTTGCTCACACTTGTAATCCTAGCTACTCAGGAGGCTGATATCTGAGGATTGTGGTTTAAAACCAGCTAAGGCAGGAAAGTGGATGAGACTCTTATCTCCAATTAACCACCAGAAAACAGGAAGTGGTGCTGTGGCTCATTCTGGTAGAACACTAGTCTTGAGCTGAAGAGTTCAGGGACAGTGCCCAGGCCCAGGGTTCAAGCCCCAGGACAGACAAAAAAAAATAGAATACAGATTCAGTTTGGAGTGTTTAAATGTTGTATCTTGAAAGAAGAAAATGATCTTTTATTTTAAAAAATAGTTTATTAGGATATATTAGACATGCAAAGAGAGTTTCATTGTGACACTTCTATACCTGCATACAATATCACCTGACCTAATTTACCCCCATCTCTCTTCCTCATCTCCCAATCTTTTTCATTTTTATGATTAAAACTGATTATCTGTATAAAGAGGCTTCATTATGGTGTTGCCATACATACAAAATGCACTTGGGTCAGGTTTACCTCCTCTATTATTCTTTGTTATAGAATGATCATTTCTTTTTAAATGATCAGTTTTAACTTCTCTATTATTCTTTCTCAGAGAATGACCTTATCTTTTTTAAAAACCATACTAATAAATATAAACTAATCATAATTACTGCCTACAAAGTTGTCTTCTAGAGAGATGTTACCTTTAAAATGTTTAAATACTTACCAGGTTTGTAGCCTATAGAATCTTACTGAATGTATAGACCTATATCCTTTTGAAAATGAGGTGGCATAGGAAATCTTTGATAGCTTTTCTTTAAAAAGCAAAAACAAGATCCTCAGGGCCAGTGTTCTCATAAAGAATGACAACGTGATACACCAGCTTTATTCAGCTTCGAAGGCAACAAACCTTAGTCTATACTCAGGAGAGCAATATTTTTAATGACTCCAGAGACAGAGTTATTATTTGGAAATGAACAAGCATAGCTTGAATTGACAGTGGCCTCTTCGTGCTTTACCTTTTAATGTGAACTAATATTTCCTCCGATTTTTCATTCTTTCCTATCTACAAATAAACCAATATAAAGGGTGAGCTACAATATTCATCCCACTACTTCCCTATTTGATATGGCAGCACTGATGTACCAAGTCCCTAGACTAATTCTTTATTTGGGGGATAGAGCTTTTTTCTTTTTCAAGATAAATAAAAACAGAAATTTCACCTTAATAAGGCAAGTATAACCCTCTGCTGCAATTTTAGCTACTGGTAAACAATCATTCTGCACATCAGTTTAGTTTTCTTGGAAAAGAAAATAATGCATGGTTTCTATCCCATTGTATGTAGTAAATTTGCTAATACTCCACTTCTTAAGGAAATGAATCTATAAACGTATGAACAAAGATTCATGCAGTGCATAATATAATACTCTGTAGAAATGTTTATAAAAAGAAAACTTAGGAACATCCACAAAAGAATTTGAAACCTGAGAAGTCAATACCCTAATAGGCTTTTGAAGTAATGTTTAAACAATAGAATGTTTAAACAATAGAATGTAAGCACAATATGGTCATGTTACTGCAGTAACCTAAATTATTTTTTTCCCTTCATGCTACAGTTCCTTCTCAGGAAGTTTTAAGTCATGACAGTTCAAAATAACAATTTAAAGGAAAAAAATTATATGTAGAGAAGTTTTCTACCATGCTGCATAACTGAGGAAGATTTTGTGTGTGTGTGTGTGTGTGTGTGTGTGTGTGTGTGTGTGTGTGTGTGTGTTTCTTGTCCTGGGGCCTGAACTCAGAGTCTGAGCTCAGCCCCTGAGGCTCTCTGTGCTCAAGACTAGTACTCTACCACTTGAGCCACAGTGCCACTTCACTTTTTTTCTGTTTATGTGGTACTGAGGAATAGAACACAGGGCTTCATGCATGCTAGGCAAGCAGCCTACCACTAAGCCACATTCCCAGCCCCAGAAAATGATTTTATATTTTCCCTCTCTATTGGACTATACCACTTACTATTTTTTACAAAACAAAGTATAACATGATTATAGAAACACCAGTTTCATTTTTGACAATGGTTGTTCAGAGGAAACTGGGCAATAAATTTAGGGGGAAATAAATTGTCAATTAGAATAAAATAAAACCAATATTCATTCTGGAGTTCATTTTGAATTCTCTTATGATCCTAAGTGCATTGTTTCTAATGATGGAAGACACAGACTACTTGCAACAGATCCCATAAAATGAACAACAAATATTTAGATTTCTCGACCTTATTCAAGATGCAATAATCTTATACTTCAAGTGGTCTGAACTCTATCAACCCTCTACATAATCATGTAACTTGACAACCATTTTTGTACTATTATCAATACTTTTACACCTACCTACCAACATTTATGCCTTATAAATGAGTACATCTGCTTACAGAACAAAATGGCAATTAATTATTAAAAGTATGTTTTGAGTACAGACACAAAAATGGGCCCTGAGAGGAATTGCAGTAATTAACATAGTATGTGGAGCCTTTCCTTTGCCAAGATCTGGTGGCATACTAATATTGTTTTCTCTGTGTTTTGCATATCACCAAGTTTTTCAATCTTAATGTAATTAGAACAAATCCATTTTAACCTGAGAATCCATTTTTCTCTGAGAAGAAATTTTAATAGTTCTGTTTAATAAGACAGGTTGGTCAGGTTTGCTAGGGGTCTGTGAAAGCCCACAGATTGGGAAAAGATCTTTACTGGCCATACAACGGACAAAGTCCTCATATCTAAAATACATGTAGAACTAAAAAAATTAAATTCCTCCAAAACAAAACCACAAGTTACTAATAGTTCTGGTACATCTTTTAATGTAAGTGGCTATTTGACCTTGGAATTTCGCATTTGAGCTACACTGTCATCTATTTCTTGAATACTTGTGTTTAGCTGTTCTAGAACATGAGGAAGCCTGAATTTATATTTGTATAATTCTTTACCACCTCTAGTTAAATATTTCCTTTCATTGTTTAAAAACAATTGACGTGTTCCACCATGTACTTTTTTCATGTACTAGATGGTTAGGATTCTAGAGAATTGATTATAAAATATTTTCAAGACATCCAAAAAAAAAAGAAGAAGAAGAACCAACAGCCCCCTCAACTAGTGGGCTAAAGACTTAAGAAAAGAGACTTCTCTGATGAGGAAATGAGAATGGCCAAGAGACATATGAAAAAGTGCTCTACATCACTGGCCATAAAAGAAATGCAAATCAAAACAACATTGAGATTCCATCTCACCCCAGTAAGAATGTCCTATATCAAGAAAACTAACAATAATAAATGTTGGAGGGGATGTGACCAAAAGGGAGCCCTACTTCATTGTTGGTGGGAATGTAAACTGGTTCAGCCACTCTGGCAAGTGGTATGGAGATTGCTCAGATGGATAAGCATAGAGCTCCCCTATGACCCAGCAGCCCCACTTTTTGGCATCTAACCAAAAGACCACAAACAAGAACACACTAAAGCCACCAGCACAACAATGTTCATTGCAGCGCAATTTGTCATAGCGAGAATCTGGAACCAACCCAGATGCCCCTCAGTAGACGAATGGATCAGGAAAATGTAGTTCATATACACAATGGAATTTTATGCCTCTATTAGAAAGAATGACATTGTCCCATTCGTAAGGAAATGGAAGGACTTGGAAAAAATTATACTAAGTGAAGTGAGCCAGACCCAAAGAAACATGGACTTGTGGTCTCCCTCATAGGGAATAATTAGCATAGGTTTAGGCTAGTCACAGCAGAGGATCACAAGCGCCCAATAGCTATGCCCCTATGAATGCATAAGATAATGCTAAGTAAAATGAACTCCATGTTATGGAAATGAGTGATATATCACTGTTGTAATTATTTTCAACATGCCATGTGAAACCGTAGCTTCTATTGTTTATGATCCTCTTGTATCCCCTTCCCGTGGTTGTACCTGCACTATCACTGTATCTTATCTGAGTACATTGGAAATTGTATATACTGGTATTAGAACTAGGAAAGAGAAAGGGAATAGCAAAATTGAGAGACACGGGATACAAAGGCAAACGACTACAAAAGCAATACTTGCAAAACTGTTTAGTGTAAACCAACTGAACAACTCATGGGGGGAGAGAAAAAAGGGGAGGGGGAAGGGGGGAATGAGGGAGAAGGTAACAAACAGTACAATACAGTACAATAAATGTATCCAATCCAATGAATGAAACTGTAACCTCTCTGTACATCACTTTGACAATAAATAAGAAAAAAAAAAAAGAAAAGAAAGCCCCCTCCCCCCCAAAAAAGACAGGTTGTCATCTGGATCTGCCACAAAAACTCCATATTTGTGACTTTTTTGAGTTGGAACTCCTTGAGACCTGGAGTCTTTGATGTCTTCTTTTTATGTTACAGGCGAAATTTGACACAAAGACATGAAGTGAGCACATGCTACTAGAAAAATGGCCATTTATTTGATGCACACAGTATTGGCAGAAGCCTTCCAATTTGAAAATACACATTATAATCAGAATGCAATAAAGTGAAGCCCACCACACCAAGACATACCCGTGGTGACTCTTGCATTACAAAATCTTAGAACTACATAGTAAGAAAACCCTTGACATAGTACATTAAAAACAACAACAAAGAAAAAGTTGTTTCCATACCTTGGAGTTCATTTCACTTAGCATCCTCTTCTAGGGTCATATGTACTAAGCTATTAAGCTATTGTGATCTTCTTCTAGCTCTATCCTCGACATATACTAATTATTACATATGAGGGAAACCATGGAGTCTATGTTTCTTTGGGTCTGGTTTACTTCACTTAATATGATTTTTTTCCATGTCTTTTCATTTCCTTATGAATGTAGGTGGGGAGTTGTCATTATTTCTGATGGAAGCATAGAATTTCATTGTGCATATATACCACATTTTCTTGATCCATTCATCTACTGAAGGGTATCCAAGTTGCTTCTATATCTTAGCTGTGGTAAATAATGCTGCAATGAACATGGTTCTGCTGGTAGCTTTAGTATGGCTTTGTTTTGGGTCACTTTGATAAACACCCAGAAGTGGGAATGAAGTTATTTCTGTTTTCTTGCATTTTTTCCTACATTTTATCACCTGTTACCACTGTATTAGATTTTTACCAGTGTAGTATATGTGTGTTTATCCGAATTAGGGAAGAGAATGGGAGCAACAAAATAGTGTGATAAAGGACAAAGGGTGAACAGTGCTACAGCAACATTCACAAGACAATATGTTGGAAATATACTTTACAACTTGGGGGGAGATTAGGGGGAAAAATAGGAGAAAAATGAGGGAGAGGGTAATAATGTTTAACAAGAAATATACTCACTACCTTACATATATGACTGTAACCCCTCTGTATATCACCTTGACAATAAATTTTTTAAAACATAAATTGCTAACGAAAAGGAGCTGAGGATGTGATTTTCATTACAGATATTTTAATACAAACAAAAATAAGTAAATAAACTTGGCTTCTTTGTGGAAAAAAAAGAAAAAAGCTCTTGAAAGCAATGACTTGATTTGTGGTTTGGAGTTCTAAAACTGAGATGCTTAGTCTCAAGTGGAAAATACTTGAGAGATAAGTTGAGGAGTCAAGTTCTGTACTCTAATCACTCAGATTTTGGTGAGAAAAATATATACTACTATAGTTGTTACTGTTTTCACCTAGGCTAAGTGTGAAAAAGTAGGTTGGCTGCAGATAGCTTTAAAAGTCTTTAATTAAGAGCACTATGATGTACACATCAGAAAAATGCAATTTTACATGCGTAAAGTTGCAGAAGTTTTGGTGGTTTAGCTAGTCATTTTCTATGTGTAATCAAAACCCTACAGTTTTTCCATCTTGTTACAGCTTTAAAAAACAGTAAAGCATAAGGAGTAATCTTCCTACAGGAACAAGTGGTGGCTGGTGAACTTGTGGACTATGCATAATTTTTTCTTGGAGAAGTTGAGAGAGCTGCGTAAAGTCACTGGCCACCGTTTCTTGGCTAATTCTTCAAGTTTCTGTTTTAATTGGCAATAAAGTAGCTAGGTGACATGCCAAGTCTTAACAATCTGTTACCTCAAACACCCTTGAAAGTAGTGTGGAATTTCCTCAAAAATCAAAATGTAGAAGTACTCTGTGATCCAGCAATTCCACTCTTAAACATTTACCCAAAGATTACAAATTAGGATATAATAAAGTCATCTTACACAAACATGTTCATTGCTGCACTACTCATCATAGCCTAGTGCCCTTCAAGGGATAAATGGATTAAGAAAAACGCAGTATATATAAACATGGAATTTTACTTGTCCATTAGAAAGAATGATATTGCATCATTTTCAAAAACAATGAAAGCATCTGGGGAAAAAACATCATGTTAAGTAGAGTAAATCAGGCCCAGAGGAACAAAGATTACATATTTTCTTTCATATGTGGAAGCTAGAATCAATTTCTTAATGTATAAGTAAACACTACAGGGTGGTATATAAGTGTATACAAATCTTTTAACTAAAGTATGGTAGATTCAGGGAGAACTCAAATAGTGTAATTCCTTAGAAAGGCTAACTCACATGGGAACAAAATAAACCCCAGGAAATAGATACTCAAATGAGGAGAAGCATGGTAAAATGATTAGAGAGAGAAAGCGAGGGGCGGAGAGCACAGTCATACAATTTGAAGCATATCCAACAAAATTAAGAAAGTAAGAAAAAGGGAAGGGTTGGAAGAGATGGGAGACTGATGAAGGGGGTAATATCTATCAAGATTCATTATATAAACTGTTTTGTTGAATGGCAACTCCTTGGTACAATTACTTAAAAATAATGAAAATTAATAATAAAAATAATCTATTTATTATTGCAATGAAATGGATATGTTGTTGTCAATAAAAATGCATAGTTATTACTTGTCTAAAGCCAAAAAGTCTAAGGCATTTTTATTACCACTTAAGGAGTTATGTTACAAGAAGAACCACCATAGAATAGCAAGAAAACATTCATAACCTCATAGGTAGGTTGTCTGAATACAATCTATTGTTCTATTTAGTTACAATCCCAAAGTTTATTCCAATCTCTCATGTACCAACAGAAGCAATGCTATGGTAAACTGGGAATGTTTTAATTTACAGAAGATAATGTCTAGTGAATTTATGCAGGTTAATGACCTAGGAATGTACGCCTTTATTGGGTGATATAAAAGGTAATCCAGTATAAGACAAAAAACACTTTTACATATACACTGCTTTATCATTTAATATCAATGAAATTTTCCCCGGTCACTGGCTGAAGAAAGTTACAAATGACTTAGTATCTTTGAGGGCAAGAGCCATTTTGCATGATGCTCTTGCTTATATAATATATGTGTCTAACAAGATTAGTTTTTGTATTCAAAAATTTTGCATGCCTTATATGCTAACACTGTCTACAATGGAACCAATACTGGAAAGAAAAGTTCTGTAAAACTTTTAATATGAAGGAATATAGCAGTAAACCATCATACTTTTGTAACTGTGGATATGTACAAACTATTCATTTTTCAAATTGTGTATATATTCTGAAGGAAATAGAATGTCTGTAAGATTATGATTATGTAATTTCAATAAATAAGAGTGTGTTTCTATAAACCTTTGGAAAATAAGAGACAGCTATTTATGTGTATTGTTGATTTCCCCAAGTGAATTATTAATAGATTAAACGATTCTGAATGCCAGACCATTGTAAACAATACTGAGCATATATCTACCACTGTAGAGTGAACAGCTAATTCTATGACTGAAAATGAAATGAGGGTTGAATTGAGGTCTACAGAGAAGTGAGAAGAAATAATATTGTCAACAGCTCTTAAAACTTGTTAATCATGACCTTTAAACTCTGAGTTTGTGCAGAGATGTTGTAAAAACAAAGTATAGGGAGAGTACAGTTCATTTGTTTCTATTTTTTAAGTGTACAAATGTGCTGTTTTCTTCCCAAGACTTTGTTCATGTTGGGCTTGCGTAAAGTTAATACAGACTTATAATATTATGTACCAGAACTGTCTTTGGTTCAGAGGCAATTGGAGAAAGATGGAAGCACACAGAATTTCATAGGGGAGACAATCAAGAGTTGGTTACCTGGTAGCATTTATTACAGATAAAAAACAGAGACAAAAAGAAGGCTTCATTGCATTGTGAGCCTGCCCCCAAGGCTCAGGAAAGCCAACCTAAAGTAGAGACAATATCATCTCTCTCTTCCTTATACTACAGCTGAAGAACCCCAAGGGCAGTTAGTTCATCCTGAGCTATGCCTATGTTCCTGGGGCCACAGAAATACCTGAAGTGAAGCTAAAAAGGGCATTCTACTTCCAATGGAGAGAGGAACAAAGGGTCTTTTATTCAAGATATTATAGCTCTTGCAGGATCACTGTCTCAAGATATGGAGTTCTAGCATATTCTGTGATTATTCTTGAGAACTACAAGCAGGAAACTGGGTAGGGGAAAAGAGAACAAAATTATCCCAAGGACACCTGAAGAGCTATCTTACAATACTTAATGCTTATTAGTGTTAGGTCCTCTCCCTGAGGGCTCCATGTAGATGCCCCCACCTCATTAAGTCTCCACCCAGTTACCTGGGTAACCAGCAGACCTGGAGGCAGTTACCTCCCCTTTCCTTGAGGTCACATCCTAATCCACCTGGCCACACCCCTTGTCCCTGCCCTAGATATAAGGCAGGGCTGGGTGGTGGTCGCTCTCTCTCTCTTCTCTCTGGCCATGTATCACCTCGGCAACAGGCCAGCAGTTCGGTAATAAACTTTCTCTCCTGCCTGAATACCGCGTGGTGTTCTCCTTTACCGGCTACCTACTTTAAAAAATCTAACAATTAGGATCTGAAAGATCATGTTCTCCCCAAATTCATCTGCAAAATTATAACCCATAAAGAGATGGTGAAACAGTATAACCTAAGGAAACTGAAGCCTGGTGAAGGAAACTCAGAAATATGGTATTTAGAAACACAAAAGTGCCACCTTTGCTTCAAAGAGAGACAACAGGATGCATTCCTTCCTGAGAAAAGTTGCTTCCTCAAACTTAAGACACCTCCTGCCCTAAATGCAGATAACAGGCTCCTTCCTTATTTCAAGGATAAGGATCTGGGTGGAGGGAGAAAAAGTGGGAGAAAAAGAGGGAGGAGGCAACAATGTTCAATAATAAATATTCTCATCACCTTACTTGTGTAACTGTAACCCTTCTATATGTCAGCCTTATAATAATTTTAAATAAATAAATGAAAATTAAAAATACTAATTTAAAAAAAAAGCATAACAATCTGAAGTGCCAGACTTTGAAGTCAGGCCCCATTTTACCACGTGAACCTCATTTTACCACGTGAACCCCATTTTAGAATTGAACCCTGAGCCAATCAGATTTGTACCTGTGTCCTAATCTTGCTTGCTTGAACACCTGATTGTTGTAACCTTGTTCTTTGCCTTTATAAGCCCTGTGCAATCACAGCTCGGGGCTCCCTCCTAACCTGTGTCGGTGGGTAGGACAAGGCCCGAGTTGCAGCTCGCTTAAATAGTCTTGTCTTGCTATTGCATTTCGGAATGTCTGAGTCTCAGTGGTCTTCTTGGTGGTGGTCTTGTGACTTGGCACAACAAATCTACTTCATGGCTGGGTGCATTCTTACCTGGAAACTCAGAAAGTAACACTGGGTGTGATTAGAGGAAAGACAAAATGCCTACCTTCTCATAACTTTGAAGCTAGACTCCCTACTTTACCATATACATATACCAACAGCCAAGCAGTTGTGTGTGTGTCTCTCTATCTTCCTATGACAGCACCCACACTCTGTAAGAGTGTGCCCTGCTCTTCTGTGTATTTGTCTTACCTGCTTGTTTACTCAATACCGCTCTGCCAATTGACTTGTCCAGAATTTCTTATTCTGCCATTGAAGTCAAGGACTTTAAGCAAAGAGTTCCTACCTCTGAAGGGAAACATCACTAAATCTCACTTCCATCCAATGACAGTGGTATTAGGAGGAAAGTTCTTCGGGATGGGATAAAGTAAGTATAACCCCTCTACCTCCCTCATGAGTGGGACTTGTCCCTTTGGAAAAGACACAAAAATGTTCCATCTCTTCTACTATATGAGCTCACCACAAGAGCCTTGGATGAAGTAGGATGTAGGCCATCATGAGATATCTAATTTGGCTGTGCCTTGACCTTCAATTTCCTAGCCTTTTTAAATATTAAAAAATGATTTTTATTGTTTATATGCTACCCCCTTCAGGACTTTCATTACAGCAACTAGAATACATTAAGACAGTATGGCATAGTCACATTTGTTAGGTTTTTAAAGTAGGTAGCCGGTAAAGGAGAACACCACACGGTATTCAGGCAGGAGAGAAAGTTTATTACTGAACTGCTGGCCTGTGGCCAAGATGATCCATGGCTGGAGAGAAGGGAGAGAGAGAGAGCGACCACCACCCAGCCCTGCCTTATATCTAGGGCAGGGGCAAGGGGTGTGGCCAGGTGGATTAGGATGTGACCTCAGGGAAAGGGGAGGTAACTGCCTCCAGGTCTGCTGGTTACCCAGGTAACTGGGTGGAGACTTAATGAGGTGGGGGCATCTACATGGAGCCCTCAGGGAGAGGACCTTACATTCCAGCCTTTTAATAGTTATGATAAAGGGCCGAAGACTCTCTCTGGCTGCTTCCTGCTGACAAGGGGCGTTGACATTAGGGGTAAAAGGCAGAAATGTGGCCCTTCCTGGAGAAGGCGAGCAGCAGGGTCCCTTGGTGGTAGATGCCAGTCCTTGAATGAAGCCTGGAAGAAGTCTCATGAGGAAGGGGCTGAGCAAAAAAAAATATTAAGGCAAAAGGAAGGGTTTAGGGCACAAAATTAAAAATTGGACGACTTGGACAGTTCTTATACTCAGGCATGGACATTAGATGGACAAGCTACTACCTCTTGATCGCCGGCTAATTAATTTTGAAAGGCTGAGACAAAGTGACTCCATTTAGGATGTGACATAATTCTCCTCTTACTCCTCTCCATGATCCTTGTTCCCTGAACTGGCTGAGTCCCAGGGGTCTAAGTGCTTGTTGCTGGGATGGCTTGTCCCCATTGGCATTCACAGGGTTTAAACTCAGGGCCTGAGCACTGTCCCTGAGCACTTCTGCTCGAGGCTAACACTCTACCACTTGAGCCACAGCTCCACTTCCAGCATTTGGCTGGTAAGAGATCAGTCTCTTCAGCCATGCTTCCAGCCTGGCTCTTCGCTGGTTAGTTGGGAGATAGAGTTTGAGAGAGATTTTTCAGCCCTGGCTGGCTTCGACTGCAATCCAAGGAGTCTTTGCCACAAAAGCCCTTTTTGATTTCCAATTAAAACAACAAGGAGACCAAGGGGACTAGAGCTTACCTGTACCTTGTCAAGAACTGACCAAATACTTGCCAGAATTCTGCAATGACAAAACTCAGTAGATGTGATGAGTTTTAGCAGATATATAGCTAGATGCACATACTAACAAATGACGTTTACACATACATACACCCATGGAACACACATACACACTGTGCACATAGGTTTTACAGCATGCAAAAATGAATTTCAGCAGTAAACTCTTTCGGAATTCCAATAGTAAATGACATTTTTTGTCCAATATTTTAGAACCACGTGGTTGGTTAGAAAAACAATTTTGCTAGCAAACAACAATTTTCAGATTATAAAATGGAGAAACCATATTTTGATAAACTCTAGTGGGATGCCATGTTGAGGGGGGTGGCAGGAGGACACAAACACACTAGTAGAGAACACATGGCATGGCATAATGGCGCCTGAGCTGATGCCTGTTAAACCCAATATCCACCACGTGGTCAATGCTAGAGAAAATAACTTTTAGATATCTTTGCTGACAAAGCACATTGGTGGTCAAGCCTCAGTATTGGAGGTCTGTGAAAAGAGGCAGCTTTGTGAGCAAGGCACACAACGATGGTACGACTTGGGAATTTTATAAAGTAAGCAAGTAAGCAGGAAGATGAGAGAGGGAGAAAAAGGAAGAGAAAGAGAGGAAAAGAGAGAGAGAGCCTGAATATAAGTCACTTCTAACCATTTACCATTGCAGTGGCAAAAACTGTATCTGAGTGAGTATTTCGAGCAGGCCTCATTGCACTGTCAAGAGGTGTGCTAGCAGTTTCCCGGCTTGGATGTGACTGTGATGCAAAACCCAAAAAGCACGGGAGAGAGGCGCCTGGTGAGTGGATGAGCTTACCAGGCAGAAGTGGCAGAAGTGGCGGACGGAGCAGCAGAGAACCGGAGCAGCAGCAGTTTCACTCACCAGGGTAGACAAGTGGTGTGGAGGTGGATGTGGAGGCCAGCAATGGTATTAGTGAAAAGTGCCACGTGGCAACTCGCAGCAGTTTAGTTTGTGGAAAAAGGGCCGTCAGGACTGGGGATACTCCCAGAAAAAGAAGAAAAATAGATGGGAATTCCACCCGTCCTGACTCTTAAGCCCCATCCGAGTCACGGCACCATATATGTTAGGTTTTTTAAAGTAGGTAGCTGATAAAGGAGAACGCCATGCGGTATTCAGGCAGGAAAGAAAGTTTACTACCGAACTGCTGGCCTGTGTCCAAGATGATCCATGGCAGAAGAGAAGGGAGAGAGAGCGACCACCACCCAGCCCTGCCTTATATCTAGGGCAGGGGCAAGGGGTGTGGCCAGGTGGATTAGGATGTGACCTCAGGGAACAGGGAGGTAACTGCCTCCAGGTCTGCAGGTTACCCAGGTAACTGGGTGGAGACTTAATGAGGTGGGGGCATCTACATGGAGCCCTCAGGGAGAGGACCTTACAACATTTATGTTTATTCTTCTGGGAGTTCAAGAAAGACTTCCAGGTTCAAAGGGAATAGTATTGTCCCCTCAACAAGTATGATCTCATCTCAGCAGATTCACAAAGTGCAATCACTCTGCCAGAAAGCATACTGAGGCCTGGGAGGATAAGTAGCTGAGAGGAAAGTAGAATTGTACAGATATGTGAGATAACTGCCATGAAAACATGTATATTATATGAAGGAAAAAAATGGTGAAGAGAAGCTGGGTGTGGTAGCATGTCTATAATCTCAAACTATCTCAGAGAAAGTGCTAAATTCTTCCCTGAACATTTTTTTGTCTTTACAAGAAATTAAATGGTTGTCCATCCTCTCTATGTTGGTTGAGAATCACTGACTCATATCTTCCATCCTAGTTCCAAAAACAGGAGGAAAATAAACCAGACTACCTGTTGGTAGCAATTCTGACTTTGCCCCTGGGGAATGTGCACCAACATCTAGCAACATTTTTGATTGTGCTAACTTGGTGGGGCAGGTATGTTTGGGTTCTAGTATGAAGACGCCAGTGATACTGTTGAACAGCTCTACTGTGACAAAGAATTATCCAGGCCGAAATATTAATAGTAAAATCATATGCTAAGAATGCAATGTGAGAGGTATGCAAAAGAGCCTGTTTTTGTCTGTCTCGGGGCTTGAACTCGGTGCCAGGTCACTGTTCTAAACTCTCTTGATCAAGGCTAACACTCTACCACTTTGAGCCACAGCACTACTTCCAGTTTCCTGGTCATTAATTGGAGATAAAGTGTCTCACTGACTTTCCTGCCTGGGTTGGCTTTGGACAGAGATCCTCAGCATCATGAGTAGATAAGATTACAGGTTGAGCCTCCACCTCCTGGCAAAGAGAGAGGTTGGAAAGGAGGGATGGGGGCAGAAAGCAGAACTTAGATAATTGAAGAAGTCATTTGCTCAAAATGGCCCTCTGCATAAGAAAGAAGCATCCTTGCCAGTTAGTAGGTACTATTTGGGTAATTCATATTTATCCAGTAGAATGGATCCAAAGTCTAGTGGCTTCAGGCCCATAATCCTAGCAACTTGGGAGTTGGAAATCGGGAGGACTGTGATTCAAGGCTAACCCAGCACAAAGTTCACAATCTCATCCATGATTTAAATGAGGTATAGCTGTCAGCCCAGCTATGGAGGAAACATAAATAGTATGATGGCAGACCAGGTCAGTAAATTCATAAATGGAGGATCCTATTTCCAAATTAATCAGAAGGGGGAAAAACTAGGGCATTTCTCAAATAGTAGAGTTCCTGCCTACTAAAGGTGAAATCATGCTTTTTACTCTAAGTACCACTAAAACATGGTATGGGAGACAGAAGCACTGGTGATTGGTGCCTGTAGTCCTACCTCCAGGGAGGGCTAGACTGTTGATGTTGTAGTTCCTATGAAGTCACAATACCCCTTCTCAAAGAAGAGCTAGAATCTTTGACACATGATTGTTATCCTAGCTACCAGGAAGCTTATCTTAGTTGGAACAAGCCCAGAAATTCCCTTGGGCCAAAAAAAAAAAAAAAAAAAGCAACACCTGCCCAGGACATGGCAAAAATCAGAGCTGAATGCACAGTTCAGATGTTAGAGCACCTATATAACAAGAATGGAGACTAGAGTTCAAACTCAAGTACTGCTTTAAAAGAAAAGGAAAAACACAAAAAGCCGGGGGGGGGGGGGAGGGTAGAAGGTTGGGGGTGGGAAGGGGGGAGAAAAACAAGGAAGGAGGTAGCAAGTATGATAAGAAATGTACCTTAACTATGTAACTTAACCCCTCTGTACATCATCTTGACAATAAAAAGAGAAAAGACAGAAATAACAGGAAAGGAAACAAAAAGAGACACCTGAAGCATACAGTTTGAAATCAAAGTCTTCTTCACAAGTGAGTTAAGAGAAACAGCCCTGAGGCAAAAGGTCCAGAAAGACTAGAGTAAAAGGCAATTATCAGGAACAATATGAAAAACATTTAGGAGATGGATGTGAGTAAAACTATAATATTGAGATGCAAGACGATTCAGCCTAAAGGAGGAATTTTGTCCCTGTAGCATCAATAAGATTTAGAAGTATGATAATTAACTTAATTTACTGTTCAAAGAACTATATAATATGAGGAAGAGCCTGCAGTGACTGGCCTTGTCAAGGTATTATTTAGGAGCAGAGTATGAATCCTGTTTCAAATACACATAAGACAGTTTTAATCGAGTAACTTTAATCTCATAACTCCTTATCCCCCGATCATTTTACAAATTATACCCAGAATAAGTAGGATTATTTTCAGTAGTTCAATGTCTTCAGAAACAAAGCTTAAAAATTAGTTAAGAGCAAGGTGTGTGGAAGACAGTGTGAACTGTATTCCTATTTGAATTAAATCTGCAGAGATTGCAAGCTTTTACTCAGCAGTACAGAAACAAGTTTTGGGGGGAGAGAGAGGCTTTTTAAAATACAAACATTCATTCCTCATTACATCTACAGGCTTTTAAAAAAAATGAGCCTCCACAAACTGTTTCAGAGTTAAACAAAAATATTTGAAGGAAATTTAACAGGTTTCAATAGGTGAAAAAGACTTCCTATCACAACCAGACAGAGAAAACGACGATTTTTGAGTGGAAGTCATTCAAGAAAATAGTTTTAATGTGTCCTTCACAAAGCAACCTGGGCAAAGACTGAGGAACAGAGAGATGCATATGAAGAGGGACAATGCCTGCTAATAAACAGGCCTGTTTCTTTTTAATGTGTAATCCTTTAGCTTTCTGCCTGGTTGATGTAATATAAGGCCATCATAATCAACAAATTTCACTGCTGCTGAGGAGAAGAAGAAGTCTAAACACATCAGCAATTTCTTAAGAAAGTGCAAATGCCAAACAAATCAGGAATTCATTAACTAGATGGTGCTGACATTTCCCAGTGGCTTTTGGAGAACTGAAGCATTCATTCTTCAATCTTTACCCAGGAACAGGGGGGCTCTCTCAGAGTATTGATGAAGTATGATTTTCTCCAGACTTTTTAAAAACCATGGTCTGATGTTCATTTCTACCGTCAACATTTTATTGGACATGACCTGAAATGATTCATGGGGTGACTGACTTCATATCTTATTCCCAATTCCCACTCATTGTTCTTCTCTGGCCCCAAACTACTAAGTATTGGTATTTCTTCAGTTATTTATATTTCAATTTAGTAATAATTTCTTTTTAAGTTCCTGTCATAGTTTCCTATAGAAGATGAGTTCTTGAAATAATTTTATTTCATCTGAATAATATCTGATTCCATCAAGTCAGAATCTATTTTCAGTGTTTAAATTCCAAGGCCAAATAATAAATGGAATTTCCTTTTTCTTTGCATGTAAGAGGTCAGAGGAGGTAAAAACAAATACATTCAGGATATAAAGCTAGGCGCATCATATCTGTGAATAATTAATTATGCAATGTAATCAACTCCCAGATATGACTTCTGGGTAAAAAGTGTTCCCAAATTTTTTTCTCATATTTGTTTTATATTTGCGGAGACACTGAATTTTCGGGACCTTTTGAACAATCTTTACATAAAATTTCATTGTACAATGAAAGTAGCTTCATTGTGAGATTTTCATACAAGCATATACTATATGTTAATCAAGTTCACACTCTTGTTTCTTCTTACCATTGTATTCTTCTCCTCTGTGTTTCATAGTTTTTAGAGGATTTCATTATGCTTTTCTCAAATATATATGTCATATGATTGCTCCACCCCTAACTACCCTCTCATTCCATTCACTGCTCCTGCTGGCTTCCTTCCCCACACACAGTTACCCCTTACAATCATTTCATATTGTTGCTATTTAGCATCTACCTTCTACATATGCACAAAAATATGCAATATCTGTCTTTCTGAGTTTGGTTTTTTTCCCTGTGAACAACGTGCTTATCTTCCAGTTCTATCCAAATTTCCTAGTCTCATTTTTCTTTATGGTTAAATAATACTCTATTGTGTAGATGTAGCATGTTTCGTTTATACGTTTGGAAGTTGTTATAAGCCATTGGTCCAGAAAAAAGTAATAGACTTTTAATTACTTTAATCAAACAAGCAAATATATTCAACAGTTTCTTGTGATATAAAAATTATGCTGTTTCAAATAGCTTCCTACTGTAAATCATTATTGGCATGCTTTTAGATATTTGTTTATGCCCAAAAGCTTATGTATTTTTTAAATCAAACTGATTTTCACTAATTTTTATACATTAAAATATGAAATCATGACATTGATTATTTAATCAATATCTATATAGCTATAGACATTTTGCTTTAGGTGTTATTTTAGTAACATTACATTGCTTTTCTAAAGTGAATGTTTTATTTTGCCATCTGGAAAGAAGGGGGAAGGAAACAAGAAATTTTACCACTATTTTATAAATGTAGCAACTATGTCAAAAGTTTTTCAACTCAAAGTCTGTTATCAGGGCTTCTGGTTTACTCTGTATTTATGCCTTTGGATTCTCCTTCTTTGTGGGGAGCCTAGATGCAACTTGGGACTGTTGTCTGCTTTTCTTTTACTTTCTCTTTCTCTGTTCTTTTCCAATGTCCTGCAACCTTTCTCGTGATTCCTGGTGTTCTTTCTCTTTTACTTTCTTCAGAATATACTTTGTATTCTGTTACCCCAAATCTTCTCACTCGTGGAGCCAAACAATTTATCCTCCATGTAGCTCTTATCTCATTATTTCTATTTCTTGTTTTTTCAATGTTCCCTTCCTGTATTTCTCCCTATGATTTTGGTAATTAGTATCTATTTATGATGCTTTATATTTTACTTCTATTTCCCTATTGCCAAGTACTTCCAAATTTATTTGTAGCTTTTGTGTATTCTGAGATTTTAAACATCTGGGATTTTTTCCTAATAGCTTTAATCCATGTTGGCACATCAGCTACAGTTTTTATCTGCTTCATTGAATATTTTCTGTCTGGTTCATCTTATGATCAACAGGAAAGATACACTGCTTCTTTTTCTACATTATATTTCTTCGTTTACATATTGTCAGTGCTTCTTTTTAGTTATTTGTAACAATTCAATTTTCCAGGAGCTAGAAGCCTATTCAGAATGGCTGGAACAATCTTCCAGGTTCTATCCATTAATAAAAATAAATAGTAGCCATTTCCTCATTAGATAGTATCTCGGTAAGGAATATTCACACTGACTAATATAAGCTGACCTGGTTCTGGAGGTTCCTTTTCTTCTAGCTCTCACCTTCCTTGGTATCTTTCTAAATTGTAGGCACAGCGAATAGTTACTTTTTGCTGATTTTACATTTCTTTCTCCACAAACCCTGTTTAAACTGCATATATTCATTTAGAAAGGGCAAGTACTCTTTTCAAGTACTCAAAGAGAAATACGGGGAGATTTGTAGTTGTGAGTTAACGCAAGAGAATTTAGAAGCCTGTTCTCACAATCTATAACAATGCTTCAACTCCAATGTCTATTGTTATAGAACTACTTCAAAGGTTATTTTTCTCTAATATGTATGTGTTCATCATGATTTTTCAGAGAGACAGAACCAATAAGGCATACATAAATAAATATATAAGAGAAGATTTAATCAAAGAAATTAGTTCATGTGTTATCGGTGACTAAGAAGTCCTGCAATACTGTACAAAGGTAAGCTAGAGATACTGGCACATCAGTAATATGGCTCAGCCAAGTCCAAAAGCCTCCTAACTAAGCTGATGATGTAACTTTCAGTTCAAGGCCAAAGAAAGGCCTGAGTATCCATTGGGCCACAGTGTAAAACCTATAGCTTCAAATCTGAGGAAGGGAGGATTGTGTCAGAGAACAGAAGTGGATGACTCTATCCCCTTCTACACATAGGAGATATTTTCCATCCAAATAATCCTCTTATAATGCAAACCTATGCTAGGTTGCTTGGATAGGATCCACATACATAGAGATCCTCCCCAGCCACTCTGCCACCAGGGTACAGACATATCCAAAAGAGTGTTTTATCAGGTTTCTAGATCTTCTTTGATCACATCAAATTGACACCTAAAATTATCCATCACGCCATAAAAATGATGTGATAAACATCTACTAAAAAGTTGTCAATGCATATTTTTTCCTCTAGGATTTATTCTATTTTCCCCCTAAATATTCTTTTTCTCAATGCCTAACATTCCATTATCTTCTGCATACATGTTTATTTGCACCTTGTCAGAAGACCATTACTAATCATGAAGATTTTCTAGACCAAAACAAAACACTGTGGTCTTAGATATGAATGCTTGCATTATTGTTGCCATGTAGCTGATTAGGAATTGGGAATCTGAGCAAAATAAGTGAAGGAGCTGCAGAGCTTGTACACTAGCATTTATGTATCATATGTCCCTGTATGTACCATATGCCCCTCTATATGGCTCTTAAAGGTTTCAGCTCTAGAGCCATACCTCAGTTACAGCAAAGCAATTCCACTGCATAACTACATTAAAAAATATCTAATGGAATGCCTTCAGGAGGTATTATCAGATTTATCTATAGGTGTGGGGGAAGTTTAGTTGTATAGTGTTTGTTTGACATGGTGGGGCTCTGAGTTTGACCCTCAACATCACTAAGAGGTATATATGAGAAAAAAAATTGATAAAGAAAAGTTCCAAGCTGGTCACCAGTGGCTCACATTTAGGAGGCCAAGACTTGAGAATCATGGTTCAAAGCTACCCTAAGAATAAAAGTCGATGAGATTTTGTGTCTAATTAATATGATATTAAGTAATGCCATATTGATATAGTGCCAGAAGTAAGCAAAAATAGAAAAAAAAATAGTAAGCAAGAATTCAAGCCCTCATACCAGAACAAAAAAACAAAATACTACAAGAAAAGTTCTATAAAATAAGCTGTCACTTTGGCACCAGAATGAGTGCTACTATCATAAGTAATGTAAAATATGGCAATAATTAATGAGCAGGGATCCAAACAACAAGGAAACATACATCAGGCTAGTAAACTTAAAATCTGTTTTAGGCAAGGGCTAGATGTTTAATAAAAAGCCATAGCTCTTGAAAAAAATTTACAGTAGAACAAATAGTCATGGAGTTAGTGGTAAAATGTAGAACATTTGGGGAAAAGTAAAGATATTTAGCTTCTGTTGTCTCTTGTTGTTTTTCATAAGATCACAAGGACGAGAAGTTAGGGAGAGATTAATAAATTTCAAGCAGAGAAATAAGTAGATAGGGCAGAAATCAAGGGTAAGGGCTGGAATCTAATCCAAATACAATTGATAATTTTGGGAATCGTTACAAATGCTTGTCAAGATTTCGGTCATACAGGGCTGGGAATGTGGTTTAGTGGTAGGCTGCTTGCCTAGCATGCATGAAGGCCTGGGTTTGATTCCTCAGTATCACATAAACAGAAAAGGCTGGAATTGGCACTGTGGCTCAAGAGCTAGAGTTCTAGCCTTGAGCAAAAGAAGCTCAAGGACAGTGCCCAGGCCCTGAATTCAAACCCTAAGATAGAAAAAAAAAAAAAAGATTTCAGTTATACAGGGAATTCAGTTCTGTGTTTATTGTTATTGTTATTATTATAATATTTTTAAAACCTTGATATCCCTGATTAAGAGAAAGACATAAATATAAAGTGTACTCTGTCATACTACTGTTCATCTCTACATTGTGCTTCTTATTGTTCTTACTAAAAAACAAAACAAAACAAAAAAACACCAAAATCCAAACTGATCTTGTAGAGGTTGAAAAGTCCTATATAATCTGTTGTCCAATTTTTTTTCTTCTAGAATTTATCCTCTTATGTTCTGGGTTACAATTCCTCCTCAAGTTTGTTTATACCTTGAAGCTTTTGTACTTGAGGAGGCTTACTTTGACCATCTAATTATACTTTTTTAATTCTCTTCAGCAAATGTTGAAAAGCAATTAGCTTTCATAACCCATCTTATTTTCTTTCATGAAATTTGCCACTAACATCTGGGGACAAGGCTCAAGGAGGGTAGTGTTTCTCTAGCAAGTGTGAGGCCCTATGTTCAAACCTCAGTACTACCAAAATCAGCCATCATTGCACTTACCACTATGGAAAATTATTTTATTTGTTCTCTCTCTACATAAGATCCTTCATAATAAAACCTTGTATGTCTTTGTTGACAGTCCCCTCAGTACAAATAAAAAGATTTGATACTCATACTGGTAAGCAGTTGAGGATATGATAGATTGGATGAGTTCAAGTAATTACACTATAATTTTTCTAATTTATCTACATTTCATTTTGGTCATTAGAGTGCCTTACTGTGTTTGGCAGAATTTATCTTTTTTGTTATTTTTAAGGCACATCTTATTTTAATAGCTATGCTTACAATTGTAAGTTTGCATAGTAACTATGTAACAATTTTATGCCTATGTTAACCCATTAAAATAATCCAACCATGTCAGGTGGTGAGGCCTAAAATCTAAGCTACTTGGGTGGCTGAGATCATAGGAATCACAATTCAAGGCTAACTGGGGCAAAAAATAGTTAGTGAGGTCCAAGTCTCAATCAGAAAGTCACAAAAAGTGGCATACACCTGTAATACTAGCTATTAAGGGGACATTAGTAGGTAGACTGCACCCAAAACCCAGCCTGGAATACAAATATGAGAACCTTAAAAAATACCTTAAGCATTAAGGTCTGGGGGTATGACTCAAGTGGTAGAACACCTGACTAGTAAGCAAAAGGCTAGAGTTCAACCCCCAATACTTTAATTAAACAGGTAACTTTACAATAACCATCTCCTTCAATTATTTGCTGTTTAATACAGACATAGGCTCATAAATCAATAATAATGTTTTATGAAGATTGCCTCTTATTTTCTACAAAGAAAAGAATATTACTCCATGGGCCTCAGAGATCTTCAGCACTGGGTGCCAGAGGGGCCAGGACAGCTGACTGGAGTGGTGATTGCTCTGCAGAAGGGTCTGCACTGAGATCTGTGCTCCCTAAACCAGACTCAGCCAAGTCAAGCCAGGAAAAGGCAGAGTAGGAGAGCATCAAGGTGGCCAAGTGGCTTGGTTAGCTCTCACATCTTTGAAACTTTCATTAAGATTTACATCATGATGCTGACCTAGGTGGCAAAGCAATTTTTTCATAGCTGAACAAAAAAAGCTAATCCTCTCTCCTTGGGTCAGGTGCACTTTCTTGTGCTCGCAGCAGGTAATGGAGTTCGCCTCAAGTGAGTGAGGCTGACCAGTGAGCTCATGTAGTTGCCTTCCAGTGACCGGATTTCCCACCCGTGATAAAGCAGCATTCCACTTATTAAAGTCTGAGAAAACCCCTGATCATTTCATTCATTTTTCTTACAGAGCCTAAGAAAGGCTATAGGCATATTCCTCTTTAAAATGTGTAGATTGACATTAAAACGACCCACATCATTTCAAAAGGCATCTGAATTAAACATTTCCCCAAATCTCAGCAATGCAGTTCATAAGAGTAAAAAATCAAGCAAAGACACACACACACACACACACACACACACACACACACACACACACACACATCTCATATTATAGAAAACTAAATTGTGGCAGAAATCAATTAGAATATTGTTTTATGCAAGTGATTTCAGAAACAAAATATTTACCATGTCGATTGCAAGAATACAGGACATTGCAAAAAGACTAAGGGCCTATTTTAGATTCTATTGCACCCACAGCTGGAAAGCCATAACATTTAAGCATCTCCATATACACTAGTGAGCATGAAACTTGTTGAATGGCATTCAGACTGCTACAGTCTCAGCCAAGACCAGGTTAAAAAAATATTTTGGTACCACTGGGATTAAAGTTCAGGACTTTCCCCTGATTGGGCAGGTGTTCTACTCCACTTGATCAATGCTGTCAGCCATTTTTGCTAAGGTTAGGTTTCATATACAGTGTCATGTTTGTGCTGGATGGTTTGAACTAAGATCCTCATATTTATGCCTCTCAAATAGCTAAAATGTCAAGCATGCCTGGCTTATTAGTTGATGTTAGATTCTGCTAACTTTTACCTGAATGGCCTTGAACTACAATCCTCTTGATCTCTACCTCACAAAAGTCTAGGGTTGTAATAGCTTAGCAGCTATGTCCATATGAACACATAAGATGATGCTAAGCGAAATGAACTCCAAGTTATGGAAACAAGTGGTATATCATTGTTATTTTCAGCATGCCTTGTGTGATTATGCCCTTTTTCTTTTGTATTTCTTTCCCCTGGTTTTACCCCTGATATCACTGTAACTGATTTTAGTACCCTGGATACTGTATATATGTGTATTGGAAGGGAAAGGGAATATCAAATCGAGAGATAAAGGATAAAGGGACAAAACAATGCAACAGCAATGCTTACAGAACTATATGGTGTAAACCAACTGTACAACTTATGGGGGAGAGGGAAATGGGGAGGGAGGAGGCAGGGGAAAATGACGGAGGAGATAACAAGTTGGATAAGAAATGTACTCACTACCTTACTATGTATGAAACTGCAACCCCTCTGTACATTACTTTGACAATAAAGAAAAGAAAAAAAAGACGAACTCAAAAAAAAAAAAAAAAAAGAATCTAGGGTTGCAAGCATGAGCCACCCAAAGTGGATAGAATTTTGTTTTGCTAACTCCATTATTGGATTTCTAGGTACACCACTAGTAGTTATGGTACTTGTGTAGAAGTGTAACAAGAAAATCCCTTCTCAAAGAAAAGAGTTGTTTATAGGCATGTACTACTGATTTCACAATAAGAACAACAAATTCATTGTTACAAATTACAAAAATGAATAACTGAATTTAAAGAAAACTGAAAATTAAGAATCAATTAAAAGATTATTTTGTTCAAAATGGTTACTCACTTGCTTTCATCCAAACAAAATTATTTGTGGCAGGTTGGATGTTGACCTGCTCCAGTTTTTATAGATCAGCAACTATATATCTTAAAGATCATTGAATTCAAACAGAAGTTGAAAAAAATCACAAACCACAAGAAGAGGCATGCCATGTTTACAATACACTACATTTGTTACATTTTAAGAAAAAAAATGCTTCAACCTAAACTACTTTTCCTGGTACCTGCTCTAAACCCTGCTAACAACATTTTTGAGACACAATAATAAGTAGAAAATGTTATCTTAAATCTGATGTTATAATAAATAGAAATGTTATCTTCTATATCTGTCCATTGCCATATTGCCATAACACAAATATGACAGAAAAATATTTGACTGCCAACATGGTGGGCTAAAACTGATACAAATAAGCAGTTTCCCTTTATGATAGAGCAAAATAATTCCAATGTGTCCATAAATTCAAATTAAAATATAAAAGAAGTTCTCAGCTGTCTGAAAAGAAATGAAATAGTAAATGAGAGACTGCAGGTTTGTGTATGCAACTACCTAGCTATGGGCCTCATCTCTGTAATGCCCATTTGTGGGAGATGATGTGCCACAAGCTATCAGACGTGGCCATTACCACTTGCTGACAAGGCCTACACCAGTTCTTACAGCCAGACTCTCTTAGGAGTGCCTTCATTGCTTATACCCTTCGCTTGCTGATTAGCCAGCATCGAAGTTATTAATGTGGTGTCTTGGGTGGGGTGGGTGAGTGTGAGAGGTGGGTGTGCCTTTGATGGGAACTAGGGGCAAAGAACCAAGGAAAAGAATTACAATGTGACAAAGCGGGAATCCCTGTGTGTTGGGAAACTAGTTTAAAGTTTTGCACCCTAGTGGGGTGATACAGAAAAAATATAAGGATTGAAGTATAAGTGGAAAGTGAGTTATCCAAACAAACTATAGCAGAGTCACTTAAGATAAAGCAGTATGTACATTGGAGACAGGGTACACAAATAGGAAATAATTTAGTAATCAATAGACATAAACATACAAATTTTTCATTTTCAGAAGGAAATGAATCACAAGTGTGAAAGTGTATATAAGGTTATATTAAACCTTGTAGCATTGGTCTAAAATCAAGGTTAACTGTAAACTGCTGGCTGAAGAGGGTATGTCAGCCAATGCAACAGATGAGGTTGAATAATGCCCCTTTACACTGATGAAAATTATCCTGACACTTGACTGGATTCTTAGGGTTATACATGAAGCATTAGTGTCATTTTTAATGGTGGTGCTACATATTTTGTTGGAAAATATGTTTGTTGTAAATATATTTAAATTGTTTTTTATTATGGAGAACCAGGATAGGAAATAATTCTTAGATGGCTTAGGCAAAAGCAGTGCACCTGGAGCTTTTCTCTAAGTACAAGGCTGTTTTGAAGTATAAAAAAGATATTATTTCTAAAAATTTAGTGCTGTGTGAGTATGAAGAGTGACAAAACCAAAGATAATTTTATAACCTAAAGATACTTATCATAAAGAGTGACATAAGACAATGCAGGCCACATCTAAGCTAGGCACAATTTGCATCACTTTTTACAAATTTCATCGAATTTAGGGTCACAAAACACAAATTTGAGGCACATAAAAATTACATAACTTGCCAGAGTTATCCGACAACTCTCAAAGTCAGGATTATATTCACATGAATTATTTATAGCCTTTCTGATCGTATACAAATGTAATTGGCCCAGCGTAATTTTGCTCTGGGATTTGCTTTAATACTGCCTTTATTCAAATAATAATCTCTTGATCCTTTTAAACTATTATATGGAGCTTTAAATAGAAGATATTTGTTCAAGGCTAAGTTGGGTCCTTGCAAAGAGAGTCACAGAAAAGCTCCCTACTTAGAATCAACAAATGCAAACAGTAGGATGGATCAGGGCATAACTGAGTGGAGGACTGCATTAGAAACAGCTGAGTCAGGAGAACACCTTCTCCCTGGGCTTTCTGTGTGTGCTGAGTGTGAGCACAACTATAGACAAGTAGACTTGAGGTAAAAGAGAAAACCTGAAATCTCTTCTCTCAAATCAATGCACATTTCCACACAGTAGAAATGGAAATAGTCAAAATAACTCACACCTTAAATAACACACAGTAGGAAAATAATCAAAAAACAAAGTCAGATCCACTCAGGAATCAAATATACTACAGTTGCCTCCACCCCAAGTAGAGTTTCAGGCAGAGGTGTAAAGGAAATCTTATCAATCAACATAGAACTCTCCTTACCTCCAAAATTTAATGGTTATTTATATAAGTATAAAAAATGATCTCCACTCATAAAATCTCTGACAACTAGAAACTTTTGTAAATTCTAACAAAGACTATATCATAAGGATGGTCAAAAGGCTGGGCACCAGTAGGTCATGTTTGTAAACCTTGTAACTAAGGAGGCTGAGATCTGAGGATCAAGGTTCACACAGTCTCAGTAGACAAGTTCCAGACACACTTACCGCCAATTAACCATTAAAGCAGTGGATGTGGAGATGTAGCTGATGTGCCAGAGCTGATGTGGCAGCCTTGAATGAAAGAGCTAAGAGTTCAGACCGAATACTGGCACTGGCAAACACGCACACAAACACACCACACACACACACACACACACACACACACACACACACACACCAAAAAGATCTTATTGATCATGTAAGACGATCACTATTCAGAGGTGACCAAAGGAAAAACACACAAAGTATGTGAATAATCAAGTAAAGAAGGAAAAAAAACTGAGTTGATAGTAAGAATCAAAGAAGATATGGACTTCAAAGAAGAGAAAACTCAGTCTTGGTGTACAGATGGTTGTGGATAACACTCAAACATCACCTGGAAACAGATAATCTGTCACATTTATGGTCCTTGTCCAGGGTTCTTCTGAAGATTCTTCTTGAAGAATAGAATGCCTTTCAGGGGTGAATTATAAGCACTGAATTTAGGAGCTCATATGCTGGAAAATACCTAGATGAACCAATCTATAACATTAATCAGCATACTTCTCTTATTAAATACTTAAGTAGAATTATGAAAAAAATGTGTTCTTGGCACTGAGGGTCACATTATATATAGCTTAAGAGGCACTAGCTTACCAGGACCCTCTGTCTAAGTGCTGAGGACTTGATCCTCAAAAAAATATATACATCTAGACTGAAGTGCTGACATAGAAGTGGTCTGTTGGTAGCTGTTTGAGTATATTAGGTTATTTTTTTATCACAGAAGGGACAGATCTTTTTCTTACTGAAAGGGACACTGTGATTGAGGATTGTTCATCCTTGAGGTTCCTGCTATGTACTACCATCTGTGACCTTGCAAATGTCTTATTTACCATAGCAGAATGATATACAGTCATCAGTATTAATCAAACAAATGAAGTTTCTACTACAAATGAAGTGTGTTGATGAATCTGAGCTCATAGGCCTCACTGTCTGACCACCAGTCTAAGGCAGCTGTCTTGACAGACCAATGGAAGCATGGGGAAAATATGAAGTTATGATATATGACAACATTATAGAATGACCAACTCAATATGATTTACATATTAATCACCTCACACCATATTTGTTTGTGGTGAAAACATGTTAAATGTACAGTTCTTGGCATAGGTTCCAAACATGGGTGGAAATGTAACAGCAATATGCTTTATCTCTATGTCCTGAGTAGTAGCTGGACTTACAGGTATTCACACTCTCCTGGCTCAAGATTTATTCTTTTTTTTTTTTTTTTTGCCAGTCCTGGGGCTTGCACTCAGGGCCTGAGCATTGTCCTTGTCCCTGGCTTCCTTTGTGATCAATGCTAGCTCTTGAGTCACAGTGCCATTTCCTGCCTTTTCTGTTTATGTGGTGCTGAGGAATCAAACCCAGGGCTTCATGCATGCAAGGCAAGCACTTTACAACTGAACTACATTCACAACCCCCAAGATTTATTTTTTATAATAACAAAAAGCAAGAAATAAAAAGCCTTGCATTTCCAGCTTATGACTACTATACTGCTATTATGATACAGATCTTCATATAGCAAAACAATAACAAAATAAGCAATTAAACCCTATGTTCCAAATCTTATTTTTGAGGGACGAAAGAAGTTTTGGGAAAATACATGTAATATATAATGTAATATGTGACCTTTTAATATGTACTATGCAATATATATATGTTATATATATAATTTTCTTTTTGGAGCTACATTGGGTTGTTTGAGCATTATCTGAATTACTATGTGTAAAGTGTTTAGACCAGTGTTCAGCACATATAAAACTCTCAATGCTGATGTAAAACATTGGTGACTCTTATAGAAGTCAAAAGAGGAGCATTTTCCAAGAAAATGTCTGGATGGATGACAAATTAAAGAAAACAACTAAGATGTTCTTTCACATTTGAGAATATTGAAATCCAAAAGAGAAAAGAAAAGCAAAAAAATGGTTGTTAAGTCCTCAACTAATAAGAACTAATTCCATAAGACACCAAATTGCTAGCATCTTAGATTGAAAACATTTTTTTAAAGAGTGACCCGAATGTAGAATAATTTGTGGGGACAGGCTTTAAGGAAATGTGTCTAGAAGGAAAATATGTTTGATGTAGTTACAGCAATAGAAAAAGGAATCGGTAAACAAAAGCCTGAAGGTGTGTCAAGAGGCAAGTCTGGTAGTTGGAAAACTGTCCCAGAGGAAACATGAGGAGATGGAGTCAGTAGCTAGGCAAGAGAAGTTTTAATTTACAAATGGGAGTAGAAGTATGGATCTGACACTCAAAAAAAGGGCAAACTAGGATCTGACATTGTTTGTGTACTGAGAATACTTGCACGGTAGATATAGAGAAATGAGGTAAAGAGTATGGTGGCTCTGAGATGGATGTGGTCATCGTGCCGAATGACAATGGATGGTAATAGAGGCACAGGAGGAAAGAACAGAGGCCTGTAAAAGGATTGGGGGATGTGAAGAAAGGGTGTGTGGATCCATCAGCTACCAGAAACTCTGACATTTCAGTGAGATAGTCATACCCTTTCCCAGTAGGGGAAATAGTGCAATTGTTAAGATAAACTTTAATTGCCAAGGTGATGTACAGAGGGATTACAGTTACATATGTAAGGTAGTGGATACATTTCTTACCAAACTTGTTATCCTCTCCCTCATTTTTCTCTTACTTTCCCTACCCCCACTCCCCAAGTTTTACAGTTAATTTTCAACATATTGTTTTGTGAATTTTACTGTTGCACTGTTTCACCCCAATTTGACCTTTGTCTCACCATTTTGGTGTTCCCCTCCTTTCCCTAATTCAAACAATACCAAGGGTGCCAAAATTAAATACAGTGACAAGAGGGGATAAACCATAGGAAAGAGAAGAAGAAATGATTTCACATAATACTTTAAAAATAACAACAACAATGAAAAACCTCTTGTTTCTTTATCCTGGAATTCATTTCACTTAGCATCATCTTTTATGATGAACTTTTATGTAACTTTCCAATGTCAACATTATTTTAAGTGCTATTAATTATTTTAGCATTTTTATAGTATTTTGAATACCATATATTAAAATATATTCAGCTAAAGTAATGTTTAGTATGGGTGAAATACTAGTCTCCATTTGGTAAGAAACTTCAGGATGTTCACTGTAAGATTCTATCCACTTTAATGTGTTCAAATATATCGAGTTCTGCCCAGGTTCCAAAAGCACAAACAAACAATGCCAAATATTCTTCCATTAAAAACAATTCTACAGTTCAAAATGTCTAATGTAGGTTAGAATGATGACAGTTTTGAGAGCTTGATTATCTTTTGGGTAGTTACAGTAGTTTCCACAGATATTGTAAGGTGAAGTGGGAAGCATGAATGAAGACATTTTTTTTCTGTTCACCAAGTGGCCTGGCAGAATTAGAAGTATTTTCTAGTTTTGTCATCTATTAAATTCTGAACATGCTTTCTTTGTAATATACATTTGAACATCTATGTCCTTTTTCTGATCTGAGCTTTCTGTAACACTCAATGTGTAAACTTTGCCAGGCTTTATCCCTTTTTGATATCTAATTAAACCTGATTTAGAGGAGAATTTATCAGGATGCCTTTCTACTCATATTTCATTTATGGATACGGACAACTACCCTTTCTTCCCATGCACTGTATGCTGAAAGATCAAATACATCAGCATAATTTGAATAAATCTGAGCCCTATAAATTCCCACTGGATACAAGACCACAAATGGAAACAAGAACAAGGGCATGTTCCATGACATTAAAATGCAACTAATTTAAAACACAAAGGAAATGCATTTCTATTGAGTGCCTAATAAATCTACCTCAATCATTTCCACTAGAGTTTAGTGGGCCAAATACCTCAGCAACTTTCAAGAAAGAAATACACATTAATAGCATAGGAACAAAATATTTGTGACTAGGAGACTATGTAGACTATCAATTCTATGCTTTGTTTCTCAGTCAAAATAGACTCCAACCAACTTTCCTAGCCAATTACAAAACTATACTAGAGTAAAAAGAAATTGTATGTGGAGTCTCCATTAACTTAACTCATTATTTTGCTGCTGAGGTTGTTTCAAGTAACACTGAGAAATATTGTTCTTCTCTTCAAAAGACTGGATGATATGCTAAAACAGTAGTTTCATAGTAGCACAAATATGTTCATGTAAATATATTAATGGAAAAGAATTAAAAGAAAAAGGGGAAAGGAAAGTGAGAGCACATAAACTGGATAGTAAAGAGGAAAAGAAAAAAGAAAAAGACTGGATAGGATAGAAAAGCTGGAGCGATAGACTACTCTGGACCAAATCAGAAAGAGAAATTAAGTTTTCTTTTCACATAATTCTGCATTTGATCCTTTACTTTTATGAATAAGCATAGAAGATGTAATTTGTGACCAGTAACATAATTATTTTGTGACCCCCCACCCCCAACATCACTGCCTTCTGATTCAAGCATCACTTCTCTGACTCTGACCATCCTGTCTGACTCTTATATGTTATGGAAATCAGGGTTTTCTAATTAAGTAGGAAAAGCTTTTCCTTTCCCTTCCTCGCTACTAATGTTTCTTTATGCAGAGTGCTCCATATAAATATAGAACTCAAGTTTTCCCTTTTTATTCCTCCCCCATGCCGACAATTAGCGAGGTAAAGAGGTTAACATGGCTTCCCTTTATCCAAATGTCTTCTTATTGAGTACCTCTGTGGTTTAAGAAATCCAATTGCCCTTCCTTTGAATGTAATATTCTCTCCTTAGTGAACTCTGCAATTCCAGGCTCATGTCCTTCCATTCATTAAACAACTTAGTGCTCAATGTACTGTATCACAGGCACTTAAATGTCTATGTAGATACAGTAGTGAGCAAAATAGGCACAAACCCCTGTTTTCAAGCTTATATTCTCCTGAGAGGGGAGAAATGAGAGGAAGGGTAAATAATAAGTAAAATAGGAATAATATGCAGAAAGGTAATAAATTCAATGGAGAGAAACCAAGCTAAAATATATGCAAAGTATATTTGTTAGGGTAGAGAAAGGGTGCAATATTATAGAACAGTCAGAAATTCTCAGTAGAAATTATTAGTTGACTGTTGTAGGAAATAATAGTGAGTCATTAGAATATCTTGAGAAGGCATTCAAAGCACATGGGACACAGAGAATGCAAATTCAAATAGGCAAAATCTTGCTGCAGGTGTCTGACAAAAACTAAGCCAGTGTGGCTAGATCTAACAGAGAGCATCAGGAGGTGAATTCAGAGTGATAATGTGGGCAATGAGTATGATGGAGTATATAGAGGTCTGGTGGAACTGGCTAACAATTCCAGATATAATTTTAAGAAAGATATTAGAGGATTTGGACAGATATACAGATATACCATAATGCTACTTGTGTTTTAATAGATCACCCTGTCTTTCTGTCTAAGTCTGAATCTGTGAGTAGGTTGATAGAAGTTAGAGAATGTAGAATTGCAAGTTTGGGGAGCCAAAATAGAAGTTAAAACTGTGAAGTTGATAGGAATGATAAAATATGGGCAGTGACAAAAGCTTACTTGAAACTAATATGTAAAGATGGAAAGAGATGAATGCATGGAATCCAAGAAAGATCTGACCATAAGTGTAAGAAAGTAAGCAAGCAAGTACAAAAGTAAAGATTATTGAGCTTTACAAAGGACCTAAATGAGTTTAAAGCCATGGATTTGGCCATGGTTGTGGCCAAATTTCACATATCAGTACTACTATTCTATTAACAGTATAAGAAGCAAATTAGAGAATTGTGTCACTGCTATAACTTGACTAAACAGAAGCAATGAACGATAGGAATAGCAGGTGGCTGTTGTGCTAATGAGAGACTATACATTCATTCATGTGGTTCTTCAGTATAGTAAGTAAGTCCAAACGCAGGATAAGTAAAGGGGGAATGTAGAAATCATTAGATGATATGTGCCCAAAAGTTTAAAAGCAGAATGGAGTTGAAATTGAACATAGGAAATCACTGCCAAGAAATGGGATTTGGATGTTTTAAAATTTTAGTGTGAAACATACTATACTGGATTACAACTATGTGGGATACAATCAAATTAAACTTTCATGTCATTGTTCAGTATATATTAAGCTACAGAGTTTCATTTTATGATATAGATTGGACCATTTTAATTTAAGATTTTTGTTGTTCACATAAAATCTGAAGTTGAGTGACTCTCCACCTTGTGTTTTGAACTAGTGATATCTGCTTCAGCATAAGCCACCTGACCATTTTAGGCAAAATAGAGGCAAGTCCAATGTAGGAAAACAAAACTTCTATCAGTTTAGAAGGATTCCAGTTTTGTATTGATCATTTCAGATGAAATATGCGCATGCTATTCAAACTTCGGTAGCTTGATGGAGTTCCAACATCACAAAAGAGGTCTGGGCATTGATAAGAGCACCAAATAACACCTAGGTGTTTTTGTTCCTATTGAATCTTCTGAGTTAAGAACACACACACTCATTTAGTAAAACAAAGAAAATCTGTCATAAAGAAGCAAATGTTTTTATTCAAATAATAATGAGTGGTTTACTTCCAAATATAACGAGAGAGAGAGAGAGAGAGAGAGAGAGACATACACACACACACACACAGAGAGAGAGAGAGAGAGACTCATGTCTAATTTTAAATAAATACGAAATCTCTGGTAAAAGATAATAGTATAGCTAAACTTAAGTCATGGTTATGCTCTTTCAACTGTGCTGTATGTTTATTTTCACTAAATCAACAAAGCAAGGTCTGCCAAGTATCATTCTCTCCTAAGAGAATGCTGAAGAAAACGACCTCACCTTTCCTTAGGTGCATTTGCATCCAGCCTCTTCAAAGTTCCACTCACTTAAGTGTGCATGAGTTGCCAGCTTCATATCTTTTCTTGGAGTTCAGAAGCCCTCGATTCTATCAAGAGATTAACAAAATTATGATATAATGATGGAAAGGGCTTCTTGGGCCATTGGTTTCCAAGTGTTGTTTTCCTAGTGTAAGCTTACAAAGGGAAAGTTTCCTTCCCTCCTCCCCAAGTTTCAAACTCCTTAATAAAGACTGAAATCAAGATTCCCTACAGTAAACCTAGCACCACAAACTCATTTTCACTAACATTTTTTTCTGCAGTAAACAGAGATGTGATCACAATAAAAGAAATTCTCAGAAAAGTTTAATTAGGTATTAAGAATAATTAGTTAAAGGAATGAATTCATTAAAAAGGGAAGTAATATCAGGCATAATTCAGTGAATAATATCTGCCAGTATATTAAGATAAGGAGTAAAAGAAAAATTACACTAAAAGGGAAATAGAGGAAGCAAGAAAGAGAATAAGGAACAAAATTGTGCTGATATATAAGGACAAATAGAAATGCGGAAGAAGACAATGAGAAGCCAGGCACTGGTGGCTTAAGCCCGTAATCCTAGCTACTCAAGTGGCTGAGATATGAGGATCTCAGGTTGGGCAGAAAAGTCTATGAGACTCTTATCTCCAATTAACTACCGAAAAAAGCTGAAAATGGAGCTGTGGCTCAAGAAGTAGAGCATCGAGTATAAAATCTCAAGGAAAGCACTCAGGCCCAGAGTTAAAAACTCAGGACCCGCTCGCTTGCGTAGTGTGTGTAAATTTCTATTTTGTGTTATCTCCACAGCGCTCCTTTGATGGTTTCAAGATGTCTGGAAATGGGCTGGGGATATAGCCTAGTGGCAAGAGTGCCTGCCTCGGATACACGAGGCCCTAGGTTCGATTCCCCAGCACCACATATGCAGAAAACGGCCAGAAGCGGCGCTGTGGCTCAAGTGGCAGAGTGCTAGCCTTGAGCGGGAAGAAGCCAGGGACAGTGCTCAGGCCCTGAGTCCAAGGCCCAGGATTGGCCAAAAAAAAGATGTCTGGAAATGGATGAGAAGTGAGAGAATATGGTCTGCGTGAATACACTGAGGTCAGGACAGTTGCCATGACTCTGAGAAGAACTCCTAAAAGACGCCTTCGAAAGTAAAGACACTTCTTCAATGTCTAAGCATCTCCTACAGTTACTAATACAGTGAGAGTTAAATATAACCTCCATTTTTCTTGATTTTTTAAAACATAGCTAATCATTAGTGTTAACACGACAAATGGAAACCATGAAACCATGTAGTGTATCCCTTTTCATATGTGACCCTAACTCCTATCCTAAATGAAAATGATGGATTGGAAGGCAAGATAGCTCTATGCTTGTCATAGTCATATGCTTTCCCTTATGGCTACATGTCTTGAATAATCACCTTATAGAAAAGGATCTGTAGTTATTTAGCCTTTTTTCCATCATGACTTCCTAAAGTACTTAACACACATGTTAACTGCACAGCAAGTTGTTTGAAATGTTTCCTAAATATCATGTCTGCTTGTCAAATGAAATGTTTAGCTGTATCTGAATACAGAGCCTAATAAAACATAATCCTGCATGAAAAAACAAAAACTTCAGGATCCAAACACACACACACACACACGAAGAAAACAAGGAGAAGTAAAATTAAACGGCAATTATTAAGCAGATAATTTTTCCATAGTAAAGTTCTATTTACATTCAATTGTGGCTTTTTTATGTAATGCATGGCAATTTCAGTATATCATTGTATAGACTATTTCATATAGAGAATTTCATGTGAAAATGGAATGCCTAACAATGTCTGAAATGCAGAGAACTCACTGTGTGTGAATGTTAACCACAATACTTAATTCTACAACCTGAATTCTCTTTTACTTGAGTACACATAGTTATGACACAAAGCTTCTGTTTGCTGGATGATCTGTGTTTTACAAATACCAATTTATTTCAAGTATAATTGGGATATTCCCCAAACATCTATTGGTCATTTCCTCAGCAAACTGTGTGCTCAGATTTATGCAAATAGAAAACAATTTCAGCAGCACCCTTTAAAAAATTAAGTATCTGATTGTGATTGCTATTTTGTAGCCTCAGACATTTTAATGTATTCTTTCTTAGAAAAATAACAACAACCAAGAACAATAATCACAGCCAAAACTTTGTAACACCACTGTCTTGAAAAGGAAACAAATATTTCACACACACACACACACACACACACACACACACACAATACTGTCCATTTCTGTCAGCCTTTTCAACCTCTTTTGTGTTCTAAGAAATTGCGAGTAATGAAAACAGGGTAGAGCCAATCAAATGGGTGTGTATACTAGTGCACTGCGAGACTTGAAAGCTCTGCATTTAAAATAAGGCTTATGCATAATTCATAGGCTATGCATGTTTATGTAAATTACCAGAAGCGGAAGCGTATACCCAGAATCTGAGTTAAAATGACGATGTTATAATATACTGCTGGACTTGCATCTTGCCAATTCAACATACCCCCGTTATACTATTCTTGAAAATTACATCATATGCCAGTTCACACTAGGAAATCTAATAAAACTTTGACGCTTACACATATTGTATATTTTTCAACATTGCTTTCAAATTCAATATATTATTAAATACTGAAACATCCATATATAATGCAGGCAGCCTAGAAATAAAGATCTACACGTAGGTTTCTTTAAATGAGTGTTATATACATAGAGGGAAATGGAAAATGTCTAGAAATTTAAAGATGAAGACATTCCTAATGTGGGGGGATTTCTACTTCTAAAAAGAAAAAGAAGAGTCCTTCTTTTTCAGAAATAGAGCCAGAGGAACTTGGACACAATGTCACATTTGGAAGATAACCTAACATGAAGCAGTGGAGAAGTCTCTGCTTAGCAAGGTTCAGCTCAGACTCATCTTCTGGGTTACAGTGTTCTTTTGAATCAGTCATTGTGTACTGCCAGCTGAGATGAGTTCATTTGCATGAGCTCTCCACCTCCTGGTCAGCTCTGAAAATCTTGGCAGCTTAGCACAATATTGGCAAAGGAGTGCTTTAAAAAAATTAATAAATAAGGGCTTCCAAAGAAAAACATTGTCACTGAATTAAGTCCAATGCACCTGAAATACACTGCTCTGTTATCTTTTAAATTGTTACAAATACAGCAGGCAGTTTAAAGTCATTTCTGTTTATTCCCTTCCTAATGTACTGTTTGAACCATTTTTCACATACATTAATGTACTATATGCAAATGATGTTTAATGTGTTTTATTCACAGAATGCATTTACAAATCATTCTGTGTATGGGGAAGCAGTTGCTTCACTTCTGCATGTGATACTGAAATGGGAGGAGTATATATCACACCATTTCTGAAATGAGAGAACATTTAAATGGAATGGAGAAAGCTCATGACTGCTATAATAGAAATTTTCTATGTTCCTAATTCACCTATTAGCACCTTTTCTCACTTCATAGACTCTCTAAATCTGCTGAATTTCTCTTCTCTAAGAATTTTAAGCTCTTGTCACTTGAAATAATTATCCCTTCCATTATTCATGCTTATATCCACACATACTGTTCCTTTTAGAAATCAAAAGAAAAACACAGAAACAGCAAACACTTCAGATGAAGCAAAAAATAACTTAAACATTTGTGCACATTGTACAATGACAGAAACAGAGACTGATTTTGTATATATATAATTGTCATGTCCTTTATTCATGATGTTTAATGACTTCCATATAATCAGCAGCAAAATTTATTTTAAATAGTTCTCACATGCGAACATAAAGTCACTTTGATGTTAAGAAATGGGAAGAAGATAAAATATAGAAAGCATATTACAATTACATTTTACATAATTTATATATAGCACAAAATTAACATTTAGAATTGTTAAAAAATACGTAAAGAACATATACAACATAAAGCTTTTCTTCTGCTAATTTATGGAAATAGAGTTCCTAAATGGTTATTTTCTATTCCATGTATAAAATGACCAGGAAAAATGCTGGCTAGCAATGATTCTGTGAATGGTGTTTAACCCTGGCATACAGCTATAACTAATTTGCATGTAGCATTGTTGGAAATAAAGCCTGTGACATACAGATCATCATAAACATTGAGAATGCACACTTCCAATTCTACCTCCTCATACAAATAGATCCTGCCACTTACAGATCAAAAAGAGGGCTACAACTGAAGTCCTGAGTTATTAAAACACATCATGTCACTGTATTTTTTAATGTGGTTTTTAAGTGGGCCTTTATCATTACAAGGATGTTCTCCTTTGTTATGTAAACAAAGGGAATTTTCTTATAAATGTAATCCGTACAAATATTTATGTTTCTTTCACATTGTCTTATTCTCCCCTAAATTAAAAGGCATGTACTATAAACATAAAATTTTTGATTATTTGATGTTAGTTAACAGAACCTTGTATTTTTTAATAACAGAAAGATACTAAGGTCTCCTTTGAATTTTAGTATGAGAAAGAGGAAGAACAAAATGCAGATGCCGTACACTAATCTTTGAGCAATGGCTTAGTAGTTTCCATGGTGATTTGAATCTACAAATATAAACTTGAGAAAAGAAACTTTACCTCATTTACCAGGAAATAAAAGGCAAAAGGGCATTACATTTTAAATTACCTAGATAATTATCTTCATGTTGCATAAATATCACTGATTTACTTGTCTTCTAGTCATCCTCAAATATTTACAAAAACTGAATATTTTAAGAGACTATGTACTTTGAATTTAACAAGCAATTATTATTACTTTGTAATGTTACATAAAAGCTTTCTTGGTAATAGTGAATTGCTTTAAGAATTTGAAAAGATTTAGGCTCCTAGCAAAAAGGCATTTTTCTTAAAAATTTTTGAAAGAGGACATGTGAAATACATTAGAATTTGTAATTTCTATCCTATGAAACTAACTACAGAATACCATTTGTATACTGTGTGTGTGTGTGTGTGTGTGTGTGTGTGTGTGTGTGTGTGGCAACACTTGCCAATTGAGCTAAATACAACAAGTTTGCACTGGAGCACAATTTATAATTATGCATACGCAATATTACTACATTACACTCACCTACACTGTTCCTGTTCTGTAGTTTTGATGAGGTTTCATCATGCATCTTATTTCCTATTTAATGAAGAAACTGAGGGATCAGTATGGGATGATAAGAGAGAAATCAGTCAAATATAGTGAGGGCTGGTCTGATAAGACTGAAATGAAGTATGCTTTTGGTTGTGTAATCATTTCCAGCTGTGTTCTAGTTTAAGAAAATGTCCAACATGACACTCTTAGTCACACATTTCACATAGGTAGTATTTTTCAGATGACACCAAGATTCAAGGGGTTGCTAACACCTCAGAATCAAAGATCAGAATTCAAAGTGACCTCGATAAATTGAAGAAACAGCATGAACTAGATGAAAATACTGGTTAGCCACAGGTCCTACAGGGAAAATCTGAGCAAGAATTTATCATCTAGTTATTTATTCACTCATTATCATATATTGAATGCCTACTATGTGCCAGCCACAAACAAAAAAATAATCACTGAACACAAACACATTTACAGTTTGAAAATCAGTCTTGTGTTTCATTGCACGGTAGTGTTTTCTAGAAAATTCATCCCTTACAAAATTGTATGGTTCTGCCTTGACACACTGAAGAACATACAAATAGGTCAAAAAACACAATGTCACACTGATATATAGAGAGTAACACTGCTTCATTCTTTGAAAAGGCGAAGTAGAGGGGCAGTAATCAAAGTATATTATATGTACTATGGAAATGCTATAATGAAACTCCCCACATACACTTTAATACATACGAATACAAAAGGTACAATATGTCAAATGCAATAATTAACTTCTGATTACTCTAAACATAACAGAGTGTTTGAAAATGCATTTTGATATTCAGCTTTTTGCATGTCTGCACTTCTTTAACTGTCTGATTCGAGACAGGCATCGTGGTGACTCACATCTGATAATCCTAGCTACTCAGGAGGTTGAGATCTGAGGACCACAATTCAAAGCCAGCACAGGCAGAAAAGTCCCTTTGACACTCTTACTACTCTTATTTCCAATCAACCACCAAAAAAAAAAAAAAAAACCCCAAACATAGAAAAGGAGCAGTGGCTCAAAGTGGTAGAGCCCTAGCCTTGAGCAAAAAAGCTCAGGGATAGTGCCCAGGCCCTGAGTTCAAGTTCCATGACCACCACTACACCACCAACAAAAAAATCTCATTCCATGTTGAGGTATCTACATCTATACTTGAGCTCTATAAATTTCTTTGGGGTTTTTTTCCCCCTTGGTTTTGTATTTTGTTTGTTTTCTTTTGTTTTATTGAAACAAGTTCTGACTGTAGAATCCAGGCTAAGATCCTAAGATCCAGCTCATGATCCTCCTCATTCCGTCTTCCTAACAGAAAGATTATAAGTATAAACTATCATGCCTAGCTCTGAACTTTTAATAGGATCAAATAAGATGCCACAGCCACTATCAGACAGGTTGCAGTACAGTGTAGAAACATAAATATCAACAAAACTTTTTCAGGATCAATCAAAGACCTGGGACTAAACAAACTTCATTCAATGATATATGTGAAATAGGAGTTAGTAATGAAATCCCATTAAAGCTTTTAAAAATAGACCTTATAATCTAATTGAGAACAAACAAGCCATAGCTCCTCTTTGAACAAAATCTCTTTAGATAGGTATATAAAACTTGAAAATTATGGTCAAAAGACTACTATAAAATAGAAATAATAGGAGCATGTAAGATGATTGTACTTATATAATATAGGTTATATATTACATAATATATGTTATTTTATGTATTAGATTTATATTGTATATATGTAATACTTGAGAGAGAATGATTATTTCCCTCAGTTTTCACAATTCCTTGAAAATGAGCCATCTACGTGTTTTTAGTAATCACTATCTTCTTATGTGTTTTACCTGGATTATCTTTCTCATAATTCTCATCTCTCTTACTTTTCTAACTTAACCCTAAGAGTGAGGAAATAAAGAGTTAAATTTCTAAACAGCCAGTGATACACTCCCTAAAGCAATTATTCCTTCTGTCACCAAGAGATAAATGTAGTACCACAGACATTACAAATGTGCTCTTCTAGACTAATATAAATTGCTGTCAGACCATACCACTTAAAGCCTTCTCCCTCTTAGTACAGCCGGTTTCTTGTGAGTTTTACATATAAAGAAGAAAATATCTTGCTCTGGTGATTGTTGAACTCATTTAAAACAATTCTAAGCTGTTTTAAATAACTGTCCATTAACACTTAAAACCATCCGAGACTGAGACAGACGTTCTAGAACAAGTTGGTAGAACATCTGACATCAGGTGAGTTTCCTATCATGTCTTAGAGTTGCAAAAGCAATTCAGTCAGTAAAGGAGTTCCAGAGATTGCTCTGATCCCAAACAAGCCAACACATTACATGAAGTATAGTCTCCTCCCAGCAGAAATTTGCTTAGGGTGATTAACAGTATGCCAATCTTCACAGAGACAGTGACTAGGAGCACGTAGAAACAGTGTTATGACTTTTAGTAAGTATTTCCTCATCTCCTTTCCTATGTCAGGAATATAGAACAATTCTGTATTTACTTACTTCTGAGTGTGTGATTATTTATAATTCTTATTACCACATTCATTCATTAAAGCAAATCTACTATGATTTTGAGGAGAGTTGTGTTGTATTAGAGCCAAAGGTGAACGTGCTTGGTAGGGAATTATTCCTCTCAACTTGCATTTGAATACACCACTTACTTCCAAGTTCGCACATTGAAATTCCCTAGCTGCACGTGGCGGTGGCTCCCAGATGACCAACTTTTATCAACATATCCCCATAGTCATTCCTTGACATTCCCAAATTCAATCTCAAGTCCCTCTGCCTGGCAAGGCAAGTACTTTCCCCACTCTTCACAATGGCTGCTTCTTCATTCTTTTCACTTCTGTCTTCCCTCCAAGGACACCTGACTCGATCCTTTACCTACAGTATTCCTTCCTACTGATAACCTCAGAGACCTGTATTTTCTCTAGCAATAAAGATAACTGGCTGGTTTTGTTATTTGTATATGAATCGCTTTGGTCTACTTTATCCACTTAAAATAAAGGCTCTGTAAAACAGAAACATCTGTATTGCTTGTGGGCTCAGAACTTGGATTCCTAGCACCACGCCCAATATGTGGCTTGCAACTATTCGCAACTTCCCTCTATTAAATGCAAATGGATGAGTGGTAAATAGCAAACAAGCAAGGGAGAAAGCTAGCAGGAATAAGTCAGCTATGGAGAACACTAAGAATAATTCAAAAGTAATTCAGCTACAGCTACAGAGAACCTTAAGTCCCAAACACCTTACCACTTTGAGCTCTAAAACTTTAGAAGTCAGTAAATAAATGAAAGATGAGAGAACATGGTATTCATCCCAGGAAATTGAGAAAATCTCTACACAGAAAGCTGGGCGTGCCACAGCAAAAGGTCTGGTATCTGCCTAATCACCATCTAATGATGCTCATAATTGTGCTACTCCTGTCTATATATCAGCTTTCTGTCATTCACTTGGCAGTTCCCTTGAATCTAAACAGACAGTGATCGCATGATATTTGATGAAAATACACAGCATGACAGCTCATGTAAGTAGAAAAGAGGGCTGAAAGATGTAGCTCAGTGATACTTAGCATGCACAAAGCTATGGTTTCAAGAATAAGAAAACTTTGAACTATTCAATATTTTAAGATTATCCTTGTGAAAACTGGTATGCTCTGTATTAGTCTTAATTTACCTGGAATAAGGATTTGATATAGTTAATTAATTTGGATAAAAATTGATCCAAAGTAATGAAGTGAACATGCTGTAAGAAGAAAATCAGTCTCCAGGAACAAACAATGCAAAGTTTGACACAGTTTTAGTTGCAAGTCCTGAGGTCCAATTCTCTAAAGGAAGAATACAGAAAGAACAGAATTTTCAGGCCTTTGCCTGATTCAGGATAAAGGAGTGAGCTCTGTGGGTGGACAAGGCAGGGGAAGAGAAATCTAGTGCAGAAAACATGAATCAAGAAGTTTACTCATAATGACATGCTACCAGTCTGCATCCAAACAAAAGAAATGAACTCAGATGATGGAGAATGTCATGGGTGATGTCCAACACAAATAGTAAACACATACTTACGAAGGAAGAGACCAAAGTTCAAAGATGGGGCAGTAAATTATCAATACTTTATGTTTTCTCTAATTAATCAATTTAAATATGTAAAACTGATATTCTATATCAAGTCCTAAATGCAGAGTTGGGAGAAATGTATCAATTTATACTACAGAGCTACTCTTTTATATACTTACATTAAGAAGTACACACCCAAACAAAAAGAGAAAATGTAAAACACATGCAGAACTCATAGAGAAGTATTTCACACAGAAGAAATCATAATTGAACAGACCTTGTAGCATGTATATATGATAAGAATTATTTGAATTCTTTACTGTTAACATTGCTAGTTACCCAGACTCTCTTATAGAAATACTAACCTACCCACAGCCATTTTGACATTTTCATGTGAGGTAATGGCATAACCCCAGGATTCAAGCCAAAGAATGACCAGAAATGAGTGGAACAGGACAGAGGAACATTTAGTTCTTATGGCTCAAATGGTAGACTGCCTGCCCTTAGTTCAAACATCAGTTCTTCCAAAAAAGGCAGAAGGAAGGAAAGAAGAAAGGAAGGAAGTTAGGAATAAACAAAGGACTACCTAGTGAGACTCTATAAATACATAAACTAATTAATTAATGCAATTTTGATTGGAAAATACTTTGTCAATTGTCAAAATATAAACAAAAATTATTTATTTCCACCAAATTTTCCCACATTTATGTTTCTATTTCACTGAGCATTTTCAATGGAGTGGCTGCTGAATTACGTCAAATGTATTCTTCAGAAAAGTGGACATATAATTATATAAGTAAAAACACACATCACCAATTAAATAATTCATATTTTGTTGTATATTAGCCTTTTTGACTTGGTTCCTGTTCTGATATGATTGTTCTGAGTGTTGTATTTGCTTATCTGTGTGACTTCTCTTTCTTGTAAATCAGATAAAGGTGACCTTTGTAACTTCTATATTCTACCATAGGCCTAGTATATTTTTCTCCTCTCTCTATTCAATTTCTTTGAAATCATCATACAGGAATGCTAATACTTTCCTTTTAATATTGTCTTTCCAAATCATAAGTACCCTCCACTATGTATGTTCTCCAATTAATCAATTTAAAGTTATAAAGCTGATATTCTATATTAAATTCTAAACCTAGAGTTGGGAGAAATGTAGAATCAATTTATAATACAGAGCTCCTCTTTTTGTATATTTAAATTAAGAAGTATATGACCAAATAAAAACATCTCCCCTCTACTATTCAGTGTTGAAAGAAACACATCTCTCAGACAATGACAAACCCAACATTAGGGTAACTGGATAGGAAAAAAACAAAAAACTTCCAAGCAAATAGACACCTAAACAAGCAGGAATGGTCATACTTACATCTGACAAAATTGACCCCAAGCAAAAATAGGAAGAGATCAAGAAGATTGGTTGATGTTAATAAAGGGAATGATACATAAAGAAGAAATTACAGTTAACACATAAACATTAAACAACAGCACACATAGGTTTTGTGTAAGTTTGTTGACCTATGCTCATAATTTAAATGTAAGCATTAAGTTTTTTTTCTTCTAGTTCTTTTCTTCTAGAACTGAGTGATCCTAAGGGATTTGGTATTTTTTAATAATAATTATTTATTTATTGCCATAGTGATGTACAGAGGGGTTACAGTTTCATATGTAAGGCCATGGGTGAATTTCTTGTACTGTTTGTTACCTCCTCCCTCACTCATTTCTCCCCCCTCCCCCTTCCCCTCTCCCCCCATGAGTTGTTCAGTTGGTTTAGACCAAATGGCTTTGCAAGTATTGCTTTTGAAGTCGTTTGTCTTTTTATCCTTTGTCTCTTGATTTTGATATTTCCTTTCACTTCCCTAGTTCTAATACCAGTATATACAGTATCCAGGGTACTCAGATGAGATACAGTGATAGCGCTGGGACAACCACGGGAAGGGAATACAAGAGGATCATCAACAAAAGAAGCTACAGTTTCACATGGCATGTTGAAAGTAATTATAACAGTGATATAACACTTGTTTCCATAACATGGAGTTCATTTCACTTAGCGTCATCTTATGTGTTCATAAGGGTATAGCTATTAGGCTCTTGTGATCCTCTGCTGTGACTAGCTTAAACCTGTGCTAATTATTCCCTATGAGGGAAACTATAGAGTTATGTTTCTTTGGGTCTGGCTCACTTCACTCAGTATAATTTTTTCCAAGTTCTCATTTCCTTACGAATGGGGCAATATCATTCCTTCTGATAGAGGCATAAAATTCCATTGTGTATATGAACTACATTTTCCTGATCTATTCCTCTACTGAAGGGCATCTGGGTTGGTTCCATATTTTAGCTATGACAAATTGTGCTGATATTTTACTTTGACTACTCAAATATGGGTTCAACTGGCCACTGGGCTATGTTTGGCAATGTCAATACAAATACCCTTGTGGGCTAGCTCAGAGAAGCCAGCCTGTCACAGGGATATGATTGGCAGTGGAGGTATCTCTGCCTCTAGACTCCTTATCTTCATGGTAGAGAAAACTCATTCCCTAGCAGCTATTCAAATGCCAGTTAAACAGGTAACCCCCCTAACCGTAGTACCAAGTACATCTATGACCCAAAATGATATTCAATAATCATCTCCACTTGTTGCCTCAAGACTCTGCTACTGGTTCAGAACTACTGTCATTCTGTTGAAGAAATGAACATCGTATTCTATTTAAATCTTCAAGGCTCCTTAGAGATGCATCTCTTCACCTCATTGCCTACAACCTAGTGATTCTTGGCTTGGGAAAGGAAATTATCTCAACTGAATTAAGAAAGTGCATAGGGAAATAATGGACCACAGATTCCACCTTCTCATTTTTTTTAATTATATACAAAAGAAAATGGAGTAATTTCACATGGTAAGCTGAAAATCCACAATGATAAGCCACTTATTTCTATAACTTGGAGTTCATTTCATTTAGCATCATCTTATATGTTAATACGTACTCAGCTATTGAGCTATTGGGATCTTCTGCTAGGACTATCCTAGACATGTACTAATTATTACCAATAAGGGAAAACATAGAGTCTAAGTTTCTTTGGGTCTGTCTCACTTCACTTAATATGACTTTTTCCAAGTCCTTCCATTTCCTTACAAATGGGGCAATGCCATTTTCTTCTGATAGAAGCATAAAATTCCATTGTGTGTATGTACTACATTTTCCCGATCCATTCATCTCCTGAGGGGCATCTGGGTTGGTTCCATATTTTAGTGATGGCAAATTGTGCTGTGATGAACATAGTTGTGGTACTGGCTTTAGTGTGGTCTTGCTTGTAATCTTTTGGGTAGATGCCCAAAAGCAGGGCTGCTGTGTCATAGGACAGCTCTATTTAGCCTTTTGAGAAACCTCTATACTGCTTTAGAGAGAGATTTTACCCCTGATGTCACTAACTGATTTCGGTACCCTAGCTATTGTGTATACATTTATTAGAACTAGGGAAGGGAAATAGAGAGACAGTGGATAAAAGATGAACCAATACAACAGCAATATTTACAAAACTGTATGCTATAAACCAATGGTACAATTCAGGGGGATGGTGGGAGAAGAATGAGGGAGGAGGTAACAAGTTGAATAAGAAAAGTACTCACTGCCTTACATTTGGAACTGTAACACCTCTGTAACTTTGAAAATAGATAAATTAATAAAAAATTATATGCAAACAAATATTTTTTCAATTTTAAAAGGCAGTTTTCTTATAATTTACCACCATTCTTTGTATATCAAATTGCATCTTAGACTCTTAAATAAGAAATATGATCCATATACCAAAAAATTCTTCTGTGAGTAACTCCAAATATTTGCTTCTAGCATTCATTTGTTCTGTATATGTAATAGAATCATCATATGCCATAAAGAATTGTACATTAGTTATTATTTGCTTAAGACAAACTAAAATTCAAGCTTTTGCTATAGTTCAATATTTTTAAACCAATTTTTTTAACCGATGATAAAAACAGCATAGTGTATCCTGGAAGATGAAAGCCAAACTGAACTAGGAACCACAAAATCTCTTCCATCTCTAAGCCAATTGCAAGAGCTTCATTGTTTTCTGAAAATAAAAAGTCACAGAAAATAATTCAAGTGAAACTTTGGAGTAAATTCATCAGGACAATATCACTGTAATTTGAACATATACTTCCCTATGACCTTATGTTTTAGAAGTCAGTGGTTCCTAAAAAAGAATTTTTCAGTTCTTGACAATAAAAAATTGCTATTTTAAGTGTTAAAAAGGATGCTTCATTTACTGTAGGAAAATCTATTGCTTGGGATTTTTTTTTTCTAAAGTCATTTTCTCTAGTTTTTTAAAATTATGAACAATGAGTTAATGTTCCACTTCTCTATACAACCTAAAATATTTTATTTATCACCAAACTGTATCAAAATATTAAAGATATATGCCCCATAACTCATGTATTTTATTAGAGCCACAATTTTAGAATCTTAGATTGCAGCTGCACACAGATTTGTTGTAACAGCTTCACCCTGTTGCTTATAATGGTGTCATGAGCCACTTGTCATTGTTCATATGGAAAGACTGTTCATCAACTGATAATTGATGAATAATAATTTAAGAAGTTGCTACAAATAACATGGTTTACTTGTACTTTACTGCCCTACCTGAGTTTTCAAATACTTATTTTCCTTTTGTGAGGTTGGATATCTTTTGATTAAGAAGAGAAATGAAACTATCTTATAATTATACTAGTAATCCATGACAACAAGTAACTGGCAGAATTATGTAATGTTTCATTTAGTCAATTCTAAATTTTAACATAAAAAGATACTGTCAACAGCAGCACATATACTTTATAGCTTCTATAAAAATATATTTTCATTCCTACTTGGCATTGCTATATTTGATGATAATCTTTGTAACACTGGATTGCAAAATACAGTTGATATCTTTGGGATCCACATTCACAGATAAGATTAACATGTGATCCAAAATATTCTATAAAGGAAAATTTTGTCACATGAAAAATACGCAAATTCTTCTCTGCCATTAATTCCTAAACCATACTTCATAGCTATTAACATAGCATTTACATTGTTGTAGGTACACATAATCTAGAGATAATTTGAAGAAGATGGGAAGATATATGTAGGTCATAGGCATATGTTGTTACTTAAGAAAAACTTGAACATATGTGAATTTGGATGTCTTCAGGATCTCCTGGAGCCTGTCCCTCATATTTACCGAAGGACAATTGCATTATGAGTTGGAAGTGCAATTCTAGATGAAAAATTCAGAGAATTACCCATGTAGATTTCTCTCAAAGATTGTCCCAAAATAATGTATCCACTAATCAGTCCTACCTAACTCATAAGCAAGTTTATTTGTAATAAATTGTGAATTTTTTGGAAAATAAAATTATAAAGAAGCAGCCAATATCCATCTATCACTACTTTGCATTTCAATGTGTACATTTTTATAAATACACCCACAAAATCTCCCCCAAATTTGTGACCATAGTATACAGGTTGTTTTGAAGATTAGTCCTCATACTGAGTATATCTTACAAAACTTTTCAGCATATAGTTGATTTGTAAAAACTCTACCAGAATTCTACATGATACTAGCTATATTCTTTCTTACAAGCACCCAACTTGCTCTAAATTTTGTTAAGAATCTAATTCATCTTTTAAGAAACTAATAATAATCAGTACATTAGTGTCTTAAACACTTATTAAACATATACTTTAAAAAGAGAAAGGTGCTGGGAGCTGGTTGCTCATGCCTGTAATCCTAGCTACTCTCCTGAGTAGCTGAGATCTGAGGATTGCAGGTTGAAGCCAGCCCAGGCAGGGAAGTCCATGAGACTCATCTTCAATAAATTACTCAGCAAAGGCCCTAAGTGACACTGTGGCGCAAGTGGTAGAGCACTAGCTTTGAGCAGAAGTTCAGACACAGCCCCAAGTTCGAGCCCCAAGATTGAGGGGGGGGGGGGCAGAGAGAGAGATAGAGAGAGAGAGAGAGAGAGAGAGATTACTGTTTTATTTGTTCTTTCTGTATTTGAAGTTTTCAAAGGTATGAGTTGGTTCATTTAATGTTTTTAAAGCACTTTTAGGAAGGTAACCAAGTAACAAAGATATTTAGGACATCATAAGTATAAATGTTTAAAAATACCCATGAACAGTAAATGCCATTTACATCTAATTTCTTTAACACTTCCTTTTCTAAAGAATATTTAGAAATTAGCCATATTTCTTCCAACCATTATAGTATATCATAGTGGAATGCTTTCCCACACACATCCCATCCATTAACAGTGAAGTTAATAACACATTATCTATGAACAGCAAAGTTGATCAAATATTAGTGAGGAAAAATCAGGAGTATCTAAAGGAAAAAAAGCAGAAATTTATTTGGTGTGGCCCTCTCTTCTGATTTTCTCCTACAAAGAAGCTTAATATTATAGCAGTGGTGTCATGAATGATTACATCTTTCTGTTGGTGTATGTATGGTCTGGTACACAGATATCATGCTGTTGTCACAGGACTACAGTGAAATGCAAAATAAAAAACAAAGAAGATATTAGCTATGAGCCCATTAAGGGACTGGAGTGTATATTTCTCTTCATCTACCATGCCAACACAAGAATTCTTGTTTGTTTCTGCCTAAGGAAGAATGCCTATGTGCGTTTGACCATATGAAATATTATTTATCAAAATGAACTACAGAAAATGGGAACAAGAGGTTCTTTTTTTTTAAGTTTTTATTATAAAACTGATGTACAGAGAGGTTACAGTTTCATACGTTAGGCAGTGGATACATTTCTTGTACTGTTTGTTACCTTGTCCCTCATACCCCGCTCCCCCCTTTCCCTTTCCCCCGCTGTGGTGTTCAGTTCACTTACACCAAACAGTTTTGCCAGTATCGTTTTTGTTGTTGTTTCTCTTATTTTACCCTTTGTCTCTCAATTTTGGTATTCCCTTTGAATTTCCTAATTCTAATACCAGTACACACTGTTTCCCATACACTCAGATAAGATTACAGAGATAGTGTAGATACAATCACAAGAAGGTGATACACGAACATCATCAATAGTAGAAACTACAGATACACATGGGATGTTGAAAGTAGTTACAACTGTGATATAACAATCATTTCCATAAAATGGAGTTCATTTCACTTAGCATCATCTTATGTGATCATAAGGGTATAGCTATTGGGCTCTTGTGATCCTACAAGAGGTTTTCATCATTATTGTTTTTGTTTTGTTTTCTTTTCTCTTGCTTATTCATATATCTGTCTTTGGGAGGGTAGAAGGGGGTACAGAAATGGAAGGACAAAGAGTGAACAAATGCATCAGTGGTATTCACTAGACTGTAACCTCTCTGTATATCATCTTTATAATAACCATAAAAACATTTTAAACAGGGCTGGGAATATGGCCTAGTGGCAAGAGTGCTTGCCTCCTACACATGAAGCTCTCAGTTCGATTCTCCAGCACCACATATATGGAAAACGGCCAGAAGGGGCGCTGTGGCTCAGGTGGCAGAGTGCTAGCCTTGAGCGGGAAGAAGCCAGGGATGGTGCTCAGACCCTGAGTCCAAGGCCTAGGACTGGCAAAAAAAAAAAATACATTTTAAACAAAGAGGCTGAGATCTGAGGATCACAATTCGAATGAAGCCTGGGACTTTCCTTATCTCCAATTTGAACACGAAAAAAGCTGGAAGTGGAGCTGTGGCTCAAGTAGTAGAATGCTAGCCTTGAGCACAAAGTTCAGGGACAGTGTTCAGGCCCTGAGTTCAGCACTCAGCATGCACACACGCATGTACACACACACACACACTCAATTTAAGACAATTATGCCGAACCTTTCTTTATACATCACGATGTAAGTAGGCTTCCTTCAGAGTGTGAGAATAAAACTTCTTAGTTTTTATTAGACTACCTCTATGACACAACAATTAACACTATGGGGTCAAGACATCCCAATATCAATAGCAATATAAAGAAGTTTCTCTCTCTTTGTGGTTTCAGTTTCTGCCATTTCAGCTGTCTGTGACCAACTGTGATCTGAACATACAAAGCAGAAAATTCTTTGGAGTGGTAAAACTGGGATGTCAGAGGGAGCTTAGCTAGGGCTCTGCTGCTCCACTGCTGTCTTCTGGGAAGTCTCCGTGTTATGGAAGCAACTGTTATATCACTGTTGTAATTACTTTCAACATGCCATGTGAAACCGTAGCTTCTATTGTTGATGATCCTCTTGCATCCCCTTCCTGTGGTTGTACCCGCACTATCACTGTGTCTTATCTGAGTACACTGGAAACTGTATATACACTGGTATTAGAACTAGGGAAGTGAAAGGGAATATCAAAATCGAGAGACAAAGGATAGAAAGACAAATAACTCCAAAAGCAATACTTGAAAAGCCATTTGGTGTAAACCAACTGAACAACTCATGGGGGGAGAGGGAAAAGGGGAGGGGTGAGGGGGGAATGAGGGAGGAAGTTACAAACAGTACAAGAAATGTACCCAAGGCCTAACGTATGAAACTGTAACCTCTCTGTACATCACTTTGACAATAAATAAATAATATGTGAGTATGATAGAGTATTTGTACATTCACACACAAAATATAAAAAAGAAAGCAAAAAAAACCTAAACGTATCATTAGAATTAAATTATTGTTAACATGTTAAAATATTTACTATTTCACTGTAACATTGCACACAATTTGTTTTCTGGTTTTAAAAATCTTGGGATATTAGTATGTCTAAACTGTTAATATATCATTTCATATTATAGAAAATATTATTTTAATACTTTCATCTTTTGATACTTTGATACAAATTCAGCTTACCTTGTTTAGCTTAATTTTTCCTCTACTTTGTCAGTACTAAAAATCTAAATGTAAATAAAAATCTTTCACATAAAAAAGCAGAAAATTATTGGCTCAAATTGCACTCCATTTGGTGCAGAGTGCAAAAGTGTCACCCTCTGTCCTGTCCCATCAGAATGAGTCATTTCACTCCTGATAGACACATAAAACAGCTATAGTGAAGTAACAGTGTTTGTGTTCATGTATCTCTATTTTACTTAAAAATTCTCCCAAGAGAAAAAGTAGTGATACTAGAAATTTTGTTACATTATATTGTTATTGTTCTTTTTAATCTCTTACAATAACTTTACATTTCTATTATCTCTAAGAAGTTGTACAATGGAGTTACCTTCAAAAATTCAACTATAAGTACAATGCATCTTGACCAATAAGTCAAATTTGATCATCAGTATAGATGATAAACAGAATACCACATATGGGATTTGGTACTAACCATGGTTCTAAACATCCAGAGTTTCTTGGGATATATGTACCATGGATTATAGAGGGCTGCTATACTTGTTTCATCTTTAATATCTATATTATTTGATTAAGGATAAATGAGTTCTTAACACTTCCGGCAGGCTAGCTCTCACTTTTTTTTTTAACATTAGGCAGTTTATTGTAGCAAAAACAAAAACAAGTTTTGTTCTAGATCTAATTTTGCCCAGCTGTAGGCTCATACAAGTTCTGAGCACACTCTTAGGGGATCATTCCTGAGATATGATATTTGGTAGGCTAGGTTGATTAAATACATTTGCAGTTTATACTATTTCGACTTACAATGTGTTTACATGGTTGCAGCTCTATCCTAAATTGAGGAACATTCGTATTTCAAACCCTTTCTTATAACATGTTCACTAACGTTTCACTGATTATACTACATCACAGAGTCAAACTTGACATCCAAATAGGAACAGAAGAAAAAGAGGGCAAATTTTTGTTCATGAAGCAGGGAAATCTACTGCATCTCTACAGACAGGTCCTATGAAATTACAGCAAAGAGTGTGGTTACTGGGAAGGGGCGAAAACTAGGAGCAATAATGCAATTATCACAGGGGTCATATTAGTTTAAGTGAATTAGGCTTATTTATTGTAGGACTTTTCAGAGCCTTTATAGGTGATTCAATCAAAGCCCTCACTTTTAAAGAAGAAAACATAAGCCCAGAGGGGGAAAAAGTAACTTGACCAGGATTTACAGCCACTTAGAAGCAGTCCTGCAGGGAGAACCTAGTCCTTGTGACTGTCAAGCTAGGGCTCTTTCCCTCATTCCACACTGAACATGCCAGGGCCACACTGTAGCTCTCACTTTTTACAACAGATTTAGGCAGTGGGAGCTGTAGTAATATAGATGTGAGGGTATCAGGGACTGTCTTAGTTGGAGGCAAAGGGGTTACTAAACTGATCAGAAGAACCCTATGAATATAAAAACTCTGGACACTCATTTTTTTCACTATATATGATCTAAATCAGTAATGCACTGCAACATGTTTACATCAACTACTAGAAATGTATTTCATTGAGGTTTTGTCAAGAAAACTGGAAAATAATTTGTCATTACTTTCCTCATTCTTGGAAACACCTAATGTGCCATTTACTAGTCCCAGAATCTCATTCTATATTGGCCCTAGTATTGTCTTCATCTAGTATTATCACCTAGTATTATTTCTGTCTCCTTTCAGTTTGCACAAATCCAAACTAAGCTCTTAAAGTTCCCAGACACGTGCTAATTAGCTTCTCCATCCTAAAAGTATCAGTGTCAGAAAGTCAGATAAATCAGATCTAGCTCCCTCAGTGTATTCACATTACTTTGAAAAGCCCCAGGATGCAAAAGGGTATTGAAAAATACCAACCCTAGAGGACAAGACTTATCACCCCTGTCAAATAACACTTACACTGATGGATTCTGACATTCACCTAATATATGAGTCAGAATCCACTTATTATTTAATTAGTGAATTCTACGTAAGCTCTGCCATTAAATTTGACAATGTATGTGGCCTCTCTAGTATGATAGTATAACCTAATATGGATTTAAAAAGAATTTAAAATTGAGAGTTCCGTCTTCAAAGTCATATAGTCTTTGACCTTCAGCTTGGCATCCTTTGGGTGATAGGATGTTTTTGAAAGACTAAACCCTTGTTGGAGCAGTTGCAGGGGCTGGTGGCATTTTTAAAAATTCAAAGTCTTGACAATTTAATTGAGAATTATTCCCAGAAATGAGTGGTTTATGAAATGGCTCATGTGGTTCACCTGAAATATGATTTTTTTATTCAAACAGCCTTTTTCCCCAAATGTGTCCATTGACACACTATGCCGGATTTTTGGACTCTTGAGAAAGCAGGGCTTGCTTTTATTCTCTCTTTTTTTATATTTGATGTAGCTATACTTCTGTCTAAACAAAGAGTAGTTAACTTTGGTATATGGGCCTTTGCATGATGTCCCAAACACAAAACTAAGGAAGAGATCCTTATAGAACATAGAAAAATTAACAAAAGTATAACAGAAAGAGGAAGAATGCAAGTTTTACATTTTGAATATGAGCTATCTCAGGCATGAATCCCCACATTAGACAAACCTACCATCTGTCCATAGGTTAATAAATAAACTTATTATGACATCCATACAAGGAAAATCACCTACAAATAGCAAGGAATAAACCTCTGATATATTACACAAGCTACCAAACTATCAAATAAAATATACTGAATGAAATATTTTAGATGGCAAAGAATACAAATTTTTAGATTTGTTTCCATAAAACTCCTTAAAAGGCAAGCTAAAATTCAGTGACAGGATTATCGCCAAATACCTGAAACCAGAGAACAAGATAGAGAATAAGAAAGAGTCATTGGGTAACAAAGACCCAGAAAGGCTGCAAATCAAAGAAAGGTTGGACAAATGGGACTGCATCAAACTGCAGAGCTTCTGCACAGCAAAGGACATAGCTCTCAAGATAAACAGAAAGCCCACAGACTGGGAGAAGATCTTTACCGGACATTCAACAGACAAAGGCCTCATCTCTAAAATATATGCAGAACTAAAAAAAATTGCCTTTTTCCAAAACAAAACCGCAAAGAACCAATAGCCCCCTCATCAAGTGGGCTAAAGACTTAAAAGACTTCTCTGATGAGGAAATGAGAATGGCCAAGAGACATATGAAAAAGTGCTCTACATCACTGGCCATAAAAGAAATGCAAATCAAAACAACATTGAGATTCCATCTCACCCCAGTAAGAATGTCATATATCAAGAAAACTAACAATAACAATTGTTGGAGAGGATGTGGCCAAAAGGGAACCCTACTTCATTGTTGGTGGGAATGTAAACTGGTTCAGCCACTCTGGCAAGCAGTATGGAGATTCCTCAGAAGGCTAAATATACAACTCCCCTATGACCCAGCAGCCCTACTTTTGGGTATGTATCCAAAAGACCACAAACAAAATCACAGTAATGCCACCAGCACAACAATGTTCATTGCAGCACAATTTGTCATAGCAAGAATCTGGAACCAGCCCAGATGCCCCTCAGTAGACGAATGGATCAGGAAAATGTGGTACATGTACACAATGGAATTTTATGCCTCTATCAGAAAGAATGACATTGTCCCATTTGTAAGGAAATGGAAGGACTTGGAAAAAATTATACTAAGTGAAGTGAGCCAGACCCAAAGAAACATGGACTCTATGGTGTCCCTTATTGGGAATAATTAGTACAGGTTTAGGCAAGTCATAGCAGAGCATCACAAGGCCCAATAGCTATACCCTTATGAACACATAAGATGATGCTAAGTGAAATGAACTCCATGTTATGGAAACAGTTGTAACTACTTTCAACGTCCTATGTGTATCTGTAGCTTCTATTATTGATGATGTTCTTGTATCACCTTCCTGTGGTTGTACCTACCCTATCTCTGTAATCTTATCTGAGTATATTGGAAACCGTCTATACTGGTATTGGAAGTAGGAAATTGAAAGGGAATACCAAATTTGAGAGACACAGGGTAAAAAAAGACAAACAACTACAAAAGCAATACTTGCAAAACTGTTTGGTGTAAGTGAACTGAACACCTCCGTGGGGGGGGGGGGGAAGGGAAAGGGGAAGGAGGGAGGGGGGTATGAAGGACAAGGTAACAAACTGTACAAGAAATGTATCCAGTGCCTGAAGTATGAAACTGTAACCTTTCTGTACATCAGTTTGATACTAAAAATTTGAAAAAAAAAATGAAAAATAAAAAAAGAGTCATTGGGATGGTAGACATGTTCTATTATGTTCTATGTCTTGGTTAGGAGGGGGAAGAGAGAGAGAGAGACAGAGACAGAGAGATAGAGAGAGACAGAGACAGACAGAGAGACAGACAGAGAGAGAGAGAGAAAGAGACAAACTTAAAATATATGCATTTGGCTGGGTGACAGTGGCTCATGCCTCTGATCCTAGCTACTCAGAAGGCTGATCCCTGAGGATTATGATTCCAAGCCAACCCAGACAGGAAAGTTCATAAGACTCTTATCTCCAGATAACTACCAAAAAGCCAGAAGTAGCACTGTGACTCACACACACACACACACACACACACACACACACACACACACACACACGATGCACTTATTATCTATAAATTATTCTCTGTAAAGATGAAAACATTTCTTGATTGATATGAAAACTTGAAAGTAGGGTCTCAAAACCATTTCTGGCTGAGTGTTGGTGGCTCACACCTGTAATCCTAGCTATTTAAGCTGAGATCTGTAAAGTTCAAGTTTGAGCCAGCCAGGGCAGAAAAGCTCCAGACACTTATCTTCTAAATAACCAGCAATGGGTGGGTTGGAGGCCTCATTATCAATCAAGTGATTAAACACCAGCATAGCAAATAAACTAGCTCAAGACACTGAATTCAAACCATAGAAACACCAAAAATAAAGGAACATTTCTAATTTTATTTAATATTTATTAAAATTTTGCTAAAAATAATTTTGTATCAATTTCATTCTCTTTTCTCTCCTATTTTTAACATCTGCCTAAAGATATTCCTCCTCCCTTTGTAGTTTTTTGTTCATCTCCTAGTCATAGCAACAATGTTCAGATATAGTTAAGTTTAGTAAGAAAAAGTAAGAAAAATAAAAGAATACAACTTCATAAACCTAAGATGCTGATGGCTTAGTAGACATTGTAGAATAATTTTTATGAAAACCTCTTCCAAGTTCTAAACCATAGATGCATATCTATAAAGAAAAAAGATGGCTTTGCAGGTAATCAGAGAAATAATTTTCTGGCAGCCAAATATTGAAACATATCATAATGTATATACTAGAGAGAATATCTGTGTAAAAGAATGAAAATTCCATCTCTAAGACAAATCATTATAGCTATTGTCTTTTTCTCCACAAGAGAAAATAGTTATAGAACCCAGAGTCATAAATACATGGATCATAGCCTATGAGATTTGTAACATTTAATCAACTATAAAAGAAGTCTAGTGAAACTAAGCATGCACATATTTTTGTTATTGTTTTAGTCTATCCTGTCAGTAGTCAAACAAAACTGTTCAGACTAACTGGAGGTGAGGAAGTGCAACTTGTTTATCAGGAAAGAAATATTTTCTGCATATGTTTTCCACACTGAAACAAACCGATAAGCTTTGAAAGAGAAAATCCACTCATGCTAGGAATATGACAGAGGAAATTATCTTTAGCTTAACCTTCCTTTTGGGTATAGACAAAGGACAAAAATTTCAAAATGCATTCATTCTTTTGCATCAAATGCTAGCATTTCATATTTCAGTACATTTGGTAATAATAGAATGTCCTCAAAAGTCTTCAATCTGTGCAGACAAAACTTTTAAAAATAGTGTGTCCTAGCCATTTGTTCGGTTGCAGATTTACAATTATCATATGGTTAACCTGAGCAATAAGCAAAATTTTGGCCCAAATCACTATTGCTTTCGTGGGGGGATCTCTTCAATTCTCTGTTGTACAAGTATGTCTGACAAGATAACAAAAATAGACAATAACTAAAAGTCATTTAGAAACATACAGGTATTAAAGGATAGGTGTTCTGGTCTGCATATTATGCTGTGAACATTTTGTACATTACAAATGATTCCATCTTAGGAAAAATTTCATCACATTCACCTGAATTGGACACTCATTTACTTTCTTTTATTCTCTTGATATTGCATTGAACGATGCTCATCTCCAACAGAAATCACTTTCTCTCCTCCTGATTTTTTATAACAATATCAACCTGCAATTTCTTTTTTTTTAAAGAAAAGAACAGAAACCTTCCTCAAGAGGACTTGTTCCATTCATCAGGCTGGTCATATGTTTTCAACACATTCTAAACTCTAAGTGCTACTTGGAGTGTTTAACAATGAATACGAAGTCATAGTGGTGACTACTCTAAGACTGATGGATCAATTCATCCTTTTGCATGAGAAGAAAAGTGAAATGAAATCCGTACTTCCTACCACACCCAAAGCCCATTACTAAAATAATAAAAATATGCATGCAATAGATGAACAGTAAAAGTTTTAGAGAAAATGTATTTATAAAGTGAAAGTGGGGATTTTAAAAAATGCTAACAGTAATGTTCAGCTAAAATAAAATTAATACTTTCTATCAAAAGATGTGTAATAAAGAAAGCAAATGGTACCTCAGACTGTCAGAAGATATTTGAGACAAACATTAGATATTTTCCCAAAATATTAGTATCTAGGTACAAAAACTATTGAAAATGAAAAAGAACAACTATGGAAAGGACAAAAGGAAGAAAGGATTGAGAAATAATAAAGAAAAGCAATTCGTGAAAAGAAACATGAGGGGTTTATAAACATAAGACAATAAGCTCACTAGTATTAGTTGTCAGAAAATGTATATTAGAAATGCAATTTGATATTTTTGTATCTATCATACAGACAAATTTACAATCTGACAAAACTATGCACTGACCACAAGGTAAGTCATTGAGAACTCTTAGACACTGTTGATGGGAATTAAATTATCACTACTACTTTGTGAGCTGTAAATTTACAGATAATCACGTTACTTACAGCCCAACAGTTTCTGACCAAGATATGAAGTATCTCCCTCTCTTAAACATGTTAAAGAAAGAAATTTAGAGAATAAATGAAAGGAATGACATTGGTTGAGCTACTTTGTACTTACAAACTGATTGTTGAATTAGAAATTAATAAATAGAATAATTTTCCTTGAAAGAAAGGAGTGTACACTAGTAGCATAGTTAGTAATAGTGGGAAAATAGCCTGCAGAAAGCTAAATTCTATCATAAAAGAAGAAATCACTATGTATACTTATAGTTGAAGGTGTCTTCCAGAGGCATGAATGTCATCACAACAACATACTGTCTTATCCCTATGGTTGCAAAAGTCTAAAACTTTATCAAAAGAGAAGTGATAAGAACATGAGGAAGGCCTCCACTACTATCCATCATAGTTCTACTCAAATCAGTAGCCTGCTGAGAGAAAGTGTCATTGAAGGATAGGGTATCTGCTACTAATATATATTTCACCAGTCTAAAAATAGTGGATGTACTGTTCACAATGTCTGAGCAAGAAATGTCTTAGCCTTTTGAAAAATCAATCTATTGTAGAAAAGTAACATTATTGGGAGAGAAAAAATAATCCCAAACAGAAAGTCTATGATATCAGCAAGGAAGACAAACTTAAAAGAAGTGACCAGGGCTGGGGATATGGCCTAGTGGCAAGATTGCTTGCCTCTTATACATGAGGCCCTGGGTTCAATTCCCCTGCACCACATATACAGAAAATGGCCAGAAGTGGCGCTGTGGCTCAAGTGGCAGAGTGCTAGCCTTGAGCAAAAAGAAGCCAGGGACAGTGCTCAGGCACTGAGTCCAGGCCCTAGGACTGGCCAAAAAAAAAGAAATGACCAATGTCACTACAGTACTGTCTGGTCTTTTTCTTTCTTTCTTTCTTTTTTTTTTTTTTTTGCAGTAAAGGTGCTGAAAGTTTATGTATAGTCAAGGCATTGAATTCTTAGAACAAGATTGCTATAATAGTTATCAAATGTAAAGAAAAGGATGGAAAGAGTTCAAGTTAAAATTTAAAGTTTATATGAAATTAGAGCCTGGCACTGGGGGTTTATATAATCCTATCCACTCAGGGGCTGAAATCTCAGGATTATGGTTTGAAGTCAGCCCAGGCAGAAAATTTCTTGAGATTATTTCCTCCAATTTACCAGCAAAAAAGCTCTATGAGGAGCCAGGCATGGGTGGTTCACACCTATAATCCTAGTTTCTCAGGAGGCCAAGATCTAAGGATCATGATTCAAAGAAGCCCCAGGCAAAACAGTCTGTGAGGCTCTTATCTCCAATAACTACTCAGAAACAGTCAAAAGTGGAGTTGTGGCTCAAGCGGTGAACAAAAAGAGGCTGAGGGACAATGGCTAGGCCCTGAGTTCAGGACTGGGGGAAAAAAGTTACAGATAGAACTGTGGTTCAAATAGCAAAGCATCCACGTGACTGGTACCAAATAAATTTATGAATTGTTAGAGCTGATATAAAGTGCATATCAATAATGTATTAGTTATAAAATACATAAATTTTTGTCTATTTTGTTACTGATGATCACATCAAATTTTGTCATTATTTCAACAAGTCTCTTTTCCATTTAATATAAATACATTACTTTCATGTTTGTTGGCTACAACCTAATGCCATTAATATCAACAATGACAAAAACAATGAGTACAGTAATGAATCCAACTCCCCTTCCCGTCATCTTGCCAAACTCAGGAAACAGGCTCATGCTTGTTATGCATAATCTGTTTTACCAGTTGCTTCAAGCTAAGATTCTCCATAGTTAAATTGTCAAGTCTGAGCAGATGTTTAAAAGCTGCACAGAATCACAATTATTACTGTTATAAAACTACTTTCTACTCAGACTGATATCTTTGAAAAATCTGTAAACATATATAACCACTTCTGATTCAAATGTCTTCTTTAGTCCCCGAAGGGCCCTCATTTTGTTAGGATTTTCTCTACCCTGCTGCTCCCTCCTCATTTCTCTAAGATTGAATCCTTCCCCTTCATAAAGGAACAGATCAAATTTGCTTACTTGGGAAAATTGTCCCCTCTTGCACTTGTCCCTGTAGTCCCCACCCTTGGAAGCAAAGAAGATACCTTGCTTGGGAATCTCAAAACACTGGAACTCCCATGAGGCCATTTATGATCTTTCCATATACTCAATTATAAATCCATAGATGTAGAATCCTCAAGTGATTCGTCTTTGAATTCCTACTGTATCTGAGAAGAATTATGTAGGAATCTTATAAAAAGTTTGTGAACACACATCTTCCATTATTTATTCTAGATACCTTTGAATTTAGATATTTTCATTTGTGGAAAATATTTTAAAACTTCATTTTTATTCCTACAGAGCAGTCTTTCTGAAAGTGATCTCTAAATATTGCAGGAAATTGGGAGAAAAAAGAAGTTTGCCTGATTCAGGCAGTTTGCAGAAACAAGCCTCTCATCTTTTCTTTGTCTATTTCTTTCCTAATTTCATTGATAGAAGGCCAGTACATTTCCAAGACTTGAAGGAAACTTCTTTTTGAAAACTATGTGTTTATTCACATTGAATCCACACAATGTATGAAAAATCATGGTTAGAAAGTCAGAAAAGGACTGGTTTCTGTGAGATATTTTTTATTCTTATAATAGAACTAATATACTAAATCTTCCCAGAATGTATGCCAAGAATATTTCATGGTGTGAACAAAATTCACTGTTACTATCTATTGGTTTCTAGCCTCCATAACCAAAATTATCATACTTTTTGTTATGACTAATTAGAAGAAGTCAGGAAGAATATTTTATAAACATTTCCTCAAGAGGACCCAATACTGAATCTAGGATATATGGCCAAGCTATAAACTTCTCTAAACATCTCAAAAGACAGCTTAAAAAAATCTTTCAGAAGTAGAGCTGTGGCTCAAAGCAGTAGAGTACTAGCCTTGAGCAGAAAAATTCCCAGGCCTTGAATTCAGGCCCCACAGCTGACAAAAATGAAACTATTTCTAAGAAAACATTTCTGTAGCATCAAATCATACATTTTAAGTTTTCATGCAGCAAAAATCTCAGATATTAATGATATTTTATGATCTTGGGCTATGCTAGCCAATATGATGTCCACATGTGGCTAGTGAGTGGGTACTGAAAATAATGCAAGCATTAGTTTAGAAGTAAAATATAAGACAGATATTGAAGACTACTCATGATATAAAACATAGAATTCATATTTTATGTTGCTAATATGTAGAAATGACTGTCTTTAGACTTGTTTGTTGAAATATGGTATTATTTGTAATATATTTACCTATGACAGTTTTATTTTTGTAAATGTGAATGAGAAATGTTTTTAATTGATATGTGATTATTTTTGTGAACTCTCCCCTCCAATTAAATTTCTATTGGACAGATTTGTTTTGTGGCTTTACCTGGTTTATATTCCAATATAAATTTCTTTCTTTAGGAATATACCTCTGTTCCAGACTTTGAGTTTACCAACTAGAACTAAGTCAGGAAATTTAAGAAAGCAGTGGGTAATATTTGAGAGGTTTTAGCTTGCCAGCTAGGTTTTCTTCCATCAACAATTTCATTTAGAGAATATGACAGATTATTATTGTTTTTTGTTTATACAATACTCATTTACCAAAACTATGCCTGTGTATTTTTAGCGTGAGGTATATATGAATATCTGAAAGTGTGGAGGAGCAAATAGGGAGCCTCATGCTCATCATGCCTCTCCCACTTACCAACCCATGACTAATAATCATATCAAAGCATTAATCAGCTAATGTCAAAATATCAACAAAACAAGTGCAGAATTCAGGAAAGAACAGTCATTGAAATAAAATTACCATAAAGAACTAGAATTAAGTTATTAAATCTGAGTGACATTCTGCCTTTCTTATCATATTACATTATCTACAGATGATTTTGTAACCAGTGAGTAGAAAGGATGTACCTTTTTCAAGCATGGGGCTTGGACTCTGGGCCAGGGCTCTGTCCTTGAGCTGAAGAGCTCAAGGACAGTGCTCTGCCACTTGAGCCACAGTACCACTTCCAGTCCTCTGGTGGTTTATTGGAGGGTAAGAGTCTCACAGACTTTCCTGCCAGGGCTGTCTTTGAAGTGTGATCCTCAGATCTCAGCCTCCTGGGTAGCTAGAATTATAGACATAAGCCACTGGCGCCCCTTTGAAAGGATAAATTTTAATGCCAAAGATATAAAGAGAGTTTTGCTTCTTTTTTTTTCTAAATCTAGCTTTTGTCAGTCCCTTCCTCTTTTTTTTTTCCCCTTTTAGAGTAATTACTATTTCTAAGCATTATCTGACAAAAGAATTATCTGCAAATGCAATGATAAACTAATAGGAAAGAGATTGTGTTAGAGATGCCTGCTAACATATAAATCTATATTGCATACTCATCAAATTTCCAAATTCTTTTTATACAGTAATTGTTTCCTGTAATTCTGTACCCTACAAATGATTGAGAATCAGATACTTAGCATTCAGATCCTCTACTGTATTATTTAAACCAGAGGAAAAGGGACCTGAGTAATGGATAAGGAGTGTGGCATCCCTGGTGTGGTTATTGTTGCTAAGGAAACCACTTCCTTCCAAGCCTTGTGTTCAGCCTTATCCATCCCACTATCTGGCATCATTGCCCCTTAAAGAGGGCAACAACACCGCATGGCATATGAACAGGAAACAAAGGAACCAAAACCCAGTACATTTTCCTGCGACATACAAGGTTTCTCAGAAAGACTAGAGGCTAGTGACTTCTGGAAAATGAAAATGCAACCTGTCCCCTAAAGCCCGTTTTACATATATTTGCTGAGAGCTAGGTCCTGCATTCATACATACAAGTATACAAAGACACCAATTTCCAGCTCACACTTGTGACTGCAGTAGAGACTAAAAAGTCAGGCCTGGACGGGACAGGACTTGGCAGATCCGAGTACCAGGAGGCACTGGATCAGTATTGGAGGCCTGCGATCTCTCTGAGAGGAAGAGTCTGTGGCAGATCCTATTATCCTGAAATAGCTTTTTGAGGATGGATTCTGAAAAACAGTTTGAAGACTAAGATCTTCCTAGGTCCTAGTGACAGGCTAAGATGTAAAACAGAAGCTAGACAAGTTCATCATTATAAGTGGATATAAAGAAAGCTACCATGGACTGCTAAGAGAGCCATGGAGCACAAAGATAACTATTTTATAAATTCAGAATTGTTTTCCTCATGGACATGTTAGCAACCCTGTAAAAGATTCAAATTTGCTCTCCTTAGAAAGTGGGAATACTGCGTAACTAAAGGGAGTGAACAGAACTTAAAGCACATGTCTACTTGTCACAAAACAATCAGTTTTTCTACTGTAACTGAGGTGGCGGAGGTTTAGGTACATCCCTTGGAACTCATATGTTGGAGAGGGTTGTATGCAGAGATGGGATAGCAAAGAGGATGAATGAGGATGGGTTTGATGTTTGTATCTATGAAAATGGAGCAATAAAACCTGCAAAATTCTTTTAGAAGGCGGGAGAACATACAGGAAAGTTATAGAGGAGATGCATTTGATTGAAAATACTGTATACATATGTGCAGACAGCACAGTGAAGCACCCCTTATACAAGTAATGTATGTTTAAAAATAATTTCAAGAAATCAAATAAAATTAAATGCCACTTTATTATTCCACTTCATTGGCATTTCAGAAAAGAAATGGCCATAAAATATGTAAAAAATGAATGATAGAAAAATAAAATGGTGAAGATATATGTGAGGAGAAAGGGACTGCTGGTAGAAATGTAAATTAGTCCAAATAGCACAAAAATTGGAATGGAGTTTCCTTTAAAATATTAGTCCAGGCACTTGTTTCTCATACATGCAATCCTAGCTACTCAACAGGTTGAAATCAGGAGGACAGAGTTTCAAACCCATGTCAGGCAGAAAAGTCCACAAAACTCCATCCCTAAGATAATCAGTAGTGTGAACAGATATGAAAGGGGTACTCAGTAGACACTATGTGGAAAATGAGCTACGTATCTTTTAGGTAGAGATAGGAGGGAAAAGTTGGGAGAGAGTGAGGGAAGGACTGACATGAACTCATTACCTGACTTACGTAACTGTAGTCCCTCAGTATATCACCTCTACAATAACAATAATATATATTAAAAAATAAACATCTAGGGCTGGGAATATGGCCTAGTGGTAGAGTGCTTGCCTGGTATACATGAAGTACTGGGTTCGATTCCTCAGCACCACATACATAGAAAAGGCCAGAGTGGTGCTTTGATTCAACTTGTAGAATGTTAGCCTTGAGCAAAAGAAGCTCAGGGACAGTGCTCAGGCCCTGAGTTCAAGCCCCAGGACTGGCAACTAAGAAAAATAAAAAATAAACATCAAAAATGAAATAACCAGGGGCTGGGGATATAGCCTAGTGGCAAGAGTGCCTGCCTCGGATACACGAGGCCCTAGGTTCGATTCCCCAGCACCACATATACAGAAAACGGCCAGAAGAGGCGCTGTGGCTCAAGTGGCAGAGTGCTAGCCTTGAGCAGGAAGAAGCCAGGGACAGTGCTCAGGCCCTGAGTCCAAGGCCCAGGACTGGCCAAAAAAAAAAAAAAAACAAAAAAAAAAAATGAAATAACCAATAAAAGAGGCATGACTCAAGTGGTAGAGGGCAAACAGAACAAGTAAACTTTTCAAATTTTAGTACTATTAAAAACCATTTTAGATGCAAATAGGTCAGGAAAAACATATGAAATAAGCTCTATTCATGGATCCCACAATGTATTTGTATTTTAAAATACACCATACATTGTGATCAATTTTTTTTCATAATTTGCCAGTAGCTTATGCCTACAATCCTAGCTAATTAGGAGACTGAGATCTGCAAATTATAGTCCAAAGCCAGTCCAGGCAGACAAATCCAAAGAATTCATCTCCAATTAACCAGCTGGTAGAATGCCAGTCAAATGAGAGTACTAGGTTCTGAGTTCGAACAAACACATACACACACACACTTAATAACTTAAATGTGAAAAATAATTGATAGAAATAAAAGCATATAAATAATACTACCATTTATGACATTTGTATCACAGGGTAATTGCAGTGCTCTATTTAAATTAAATCAAAACTGATAAATTTTGATGTGTAAAAAGAGAAGGAACTATTTGTAGAAGTCTATATTTGCAAATATAGGAAAATTGGCTTTTTTCAATTTTATTAGTATATGTTGGTTTTACAAAGGGGCTTCACTGTAATGTTTCCATATACATTCATGCACTATTTGCCATCAAACCCTTCCCCTCTGTCATTTTCCCTAATAAATAGATTTGTCCTTAAAAAAAATGAGCGGGATGCTGGTGGCTCATGCCTGTAATTCTAGCTACTCAGGAGGATCGGAGCATCACAGTTCAAAGCCAGCCTGGGTAGTACAGTCTGAGATTCTTATGTTCAATTAACCACCAGAAAACCAGAAGAGGTGCTGTGGCTCAAGTGGTAGAGCTCTAGCCTTGAGCTGAAGAGCTCAGGGATAGCACCCAGGCCCAGAGTCCAAGCCCCACAAACGACAAAAAAAAAAAAAGAAAGAAAGAAAGAAGATACAAGGCAAATTTACGCAGTTCTAGATCTTCTACTGAGTCCCAAACTTTAAAAACACATCATGAAGGACACAATGAGAGTAGAGAATTTTGAATACAGATTGTATATTTGATAGTAATATAGTACCTTGTTAAATTACCTAAATGTGATGATTATATTATTTTCATATAAAAGACTATCTTTGATTTCAGGGGATATTTGCAGAAATATTTGGAAATAAAATTCTTATAATTTGAGAGCAAATTTTTGATAGCTTTGGAATAACACACACACAGAGCAAAAGGAAATCTGAGACACATGGATATTGATTTATAATTCTTGTAGATCTTCTATGGCTTGATATCTGATCAAAATAAACTGTCAAAGAAAACAAATTGCTGCCTGAGCTCCACTTCTAATGTTTCCGATGTAGCAGTTTGGAAGAAGAGTCTAGGCAGATGCTGTTTAAAATAGCATTAACTTGATATGTGAATTATTAGATGAAAGAGTTAAAATTTTGAGAACCTTACATGAAAACACAAAATTAAATGCAATCATGGTATATATCTTTTAAAAGACAGTTGTTCTCCACACAATTAATAATGTATTAAAGAGATGGTAAAATATGTGCACCGTTATCCCAAATATAGAGTAACAGAAAAGAACTATAACTTTTCAAAACAATAGCTTAGTAAAAAAAAATCTCAAATTTAGTTATACTTAATGTTATATTTTAAATGAATTTTTAAATATATATCAAAGTAACTTACACATCTCTACCTAAGTATAAAATTCAGATTTCATTTTGCCCTGATCTCAGAGATTTGTGTTATTTGCTATGGGAAAATTAGACATCATCTGAAGCTATAATTACATCTTATTTTTGCCCTGACATTTGTCAGCTAGTCAGTGTTCTTGCTCTTTCCATGTTTTGCATGTCAAAAATTAAATAAATTGGGCTGGGGATATAGCCTAACGGCAAGAGTGCCTGCCTCGGATACACGAGGCCCTAGGTTCGATTCCCCAGCACCACATATACAGAAAACGGCCAGAAGTGGCGCTGTGGCTCAAGTGGCAGAGTGCTAGCCTTGAGCGGGAAGAAGCCAGGGACAGTGCTCAGGCCCTGAGTCCAAGGCCCAGGACTGGCCAAAAAAAAAAAAAAAAAAAAATTAAATAAATTAAATGGTAATATTTCTATAAAAAGGAAGGGTACAAGAATAATGGAAAGTAGTACTGTTCAATTTACAGTTTTTCAGACAATCTCAGGCTTTTTAAGTCTCTCAAAACATATTACTTCTTTATTATTATTTTAACAATTATACAGAAGTTTAAACTTTAATAAAATAAATGTAATTGGCATACCCATTAGCTACCATAGTGTTCAGTGAGTTCTGGTTTCATAGCAAAAATTCAAATATAAAACATTGCGTATCTTATACGGTTAAGTGTACAATAAGTCTTTGTTTTGTAATATTCCTACATTTTTTATTTAATCATTATGTTAATTGTTATCTTTATGTACATTAGCTAAAGGAAAATTGATTCAGCAGTTATTAGTTAGACAAATGAAACCTTTCCCTCACTCCCTGCTCTTCCAAGGGGAGTAGTGGCAATATTTAAGAGCAATAATATGAGATGGATGCAGGTGGATCATACCTTTAATCTTAGTTACTAAAAAAGATGTGATTTGAGGGGGGGAGTTTGAAACCAGCCCAATAAAGAAAGTGTGTAAGATATTTATCTGCAATTAACCACTCAAAAGTTGAAAATGGTGCTGTGGATCAAGTGATAAAATGCTACCCTTGAGTAAAAAAGCTCCCAGGCCCTGAGTTCAAGCCCCAGTACTGGGAGGAAAAAGCAATTTTGGCTTGTTTCCATAAATGTAAAGAAGTAACCGTGAAGAAATGCATCAACTAGCTACTTACTTCTACCCATTAGCTTTAGTAAATACAATTTAGAAATGAGGGAAAATGAAAATAATATCACAATGGCCATTTTGGATATGGATGGACTTGAAAACTATAGGGAAAAAAATCAGTTCTCTTCTTCATTACAGATTTAGTCATCTCTGTTGATAAACAATAATATTTGCCTGGGGAGGCATGAGTGTGTGTGTGTGTGTGTGAGTGAGAGAGAGAGAGAGAGAGACAGACAGACAGACAGACAGAGAGAAATTAAAGACACATCAACATATTATTGGTGAAGTTTTTAATAATCAGGATTGCCAAGGCCATACCCATTATGGTTTTTAACATAAAACACAGTTTGTGAATATCAGTCTGAATTGTCCTCCTTTAGACCCATTTAATTTTTCTCCTTTGCAAGGGAAGGAAGAAAAGAGGGAGGGAGGAGGGGAGGGGGGGAAGGGAGATTGTTTCTAATAGTACATCAACTGACAGCAATAGAAATAGAAATGTTGTTAGAAACTGAACGAGTTTCTAAATAAGTCCTTCAGGAAAGGTAAAAACTTCTGGGTGTTTTGCTCTTGGCCCAATACCTCACATGCCCATGTCCAATTCTTCCTCTATTTTTATTTTATTAAGTGCTTTAACAAATTCATACATAACTATATAATTGTTTGTAACGTTTGTAACCACAAATGTAATCATAAATAACCAGTAAGGTCATACTAAGTGAAGTAAGCCAGACCCAAAGAAACATAGATGCTATGTTTTCCCTCATTGGTTATAATTAATACATACCTAGGATAGTCCTAGCAGAGGATCACAATAGCTCAATGACTCTGTACCTATGATTGTATAAGGTGATGTTAAGCAAAATGAACTCCAAGATATGAGAACAAGTGGTTTTCCATTTTTGTGTTATTTTTAATGTACTATGTGAAATTATTTCTTTTTTATTGTATTTTTCTTCCCTATGGTTTAAGCCCCAGTTGTCACTGCATTTGATTTGGGTACCCTGGGTATTGTAAATATGTTTATTTGAAGTAGGAAGGGAAGGGGAACATCAAAATGGTGACAAAGGATAAAGGGTGAACCAATTCAACAGTGATCCTTACAAAGCAGTATGCTATAAACTAACTGTACAACTTGGGAGGGGGGATTGGGGGAAGGTGGGAGAAAAATGAAGGAGAAGGTAACAAGTTTGACAAGAAATGTATTCACTACCTTAGATCTGTACATCACCTTGACAATAAAATTAAATTTAAAAAAAGCTGAGGGGTGACATTGCCCATAAAAAAATGTACTCTTTACTTGATTTGTGTAATTTTAACCCCTTTGTATGTCAACTTTATGATAACAAAAACTAAATTAAAAATTTTTAAAGCTGGTGAGAGTACGAATGGACCTTAAATAAGTGATTAACCATAGGGTATAGTAAATGGAAAAGTAAGAATCTGCTCAGTTTTTCTAACCATAGAATTCCCGATTCCCTCATGGTATAGCATCTCTTAAGTATGTAATGTCTGCTTCTACACATAAGGGATCATAATGAACCTATCAGTTCCCTGGGATCTTGCTGAATGTCAGGAAGCCCTGTCGGAACCCTGGAGGCAGGTTATGACAGCATCACTTCTTATGAAAATGTAGAGCAGAGCTCTGCTTCACAGTTATCAACCATATAAGGACACTAATACTTCTTGCTTTTTATTCAGGATTAAGAAAGGGACATGGGACATAAAGTCTGACATGCAGCAAGATTCTCTTTGCCTGCAGCCCAGAGAAGCTGTGAAAGTTGGGTAGTAGCAAGGTGACTGGCAGGAGGAACAAATGTGTTCTGTGCATTGACACATACATTAGAATGTTGAGTAACAGTGAAACTCTGAATGCAGGCTATAGATCTCTTGTCATATATCATGCTTAATAGATGTATTTAATATTCAATATTGAATACTAAAACTATATTCCCTTGAAGCAATGGAGGCATCAAGAAAGAAAGAAAAATGACATGTTATCTTTTTTGCCATGGTGAATAGAATAAAAGACTGAATAAATACTACCTTTGCCATAACAAGTATGTCTGGAGAAAATACATGTTAGTTTGCAAAATCCCAAAGCATCAGATGAGAAGTCCAGCAAGCCTCATTCTATTTGTGGCTGTGAGGTCAAATGCATCAACTAAGACAATCTTAGTTTATCTTAGTTTTTTATGTATCAATGACAGCAATGACAATTGGAAGCATATAAAATAATAAACCTAATCGAAGCAAACTTATAAAAATAAAAATTGGTATTCATTAAATAGAATAATTGTAGACAAATTCTACCTATAAATCATAAAATAATTTTAATTACTAACAATAGATTAGCTGAGTCATTCATGCAAATGTAGAAAACAAGAATTAATTGCACACATTTAAACAGAAGTGAAGTACTGAAACACTGTCTGCTGAGGGTAGCCCTCACAGTGGATATGCAGTTCTCGTCCCAATAACATCGAATGTCTTAATTTTCGTGGATAATATAATATTACACTTTGGGGCAAGTATTTTCTGAGTGGTAAATATTTTCTTAGAAAGAATACGCAAAAATAATAAATAAAATTAATTGACTTTTGTAAAATCTGGAAGCATACAATTGTAAAAAACAAATATTGAAATTGAAGTGATGGAATAGTGGCTGTAGGGTGTGCACAATGTTGTGTCCTGCTCTGGCCACTATACTAAAATATAATGAATTGTATAACTTATAAACAACAGAAGTTTAATTCTTCTGGTTCTAGGAGCTGAGAAATCCAAAATGAAGGCTCTGGCCTGTTAATGTGTGGCAAGGGGTTTATTGTATCACAGATGGCACTTCACATGTTGTGACATAGAACCAGTCCCCTAGAGGCTCTTTGATTATAAGAGCTGTAATCCTTTAGATGGATTATGAAGAGCCCTCATGACTAATTGCCTCCCATAAGCTCTACCCCCTACTATCACATTGGGGATTAATTTTCAATCTGAATTATAGGGTGATGGCAGCACATAGGCTGTTATGTTTCCAGTTCTAGAATATCTCATGTTGTGATGTGTCTCTCTCTATTTTCTAAAGCCTCCTCAGATGCCTGTTTCTGGCCAGGGTTGACAGTGCCATTTAAGCAAGATTTTTAAAATTCAGATTAGGAACTGCAAGGACTCTATTTCATTCCACACTTCCCCAGTAAGGGGAAATCTCTGGTCTCCATTTTCACAGCATGGGTTTGACTAGTATATAAGGAGCCCTGGTACTCATTGATGAAATTGCCCAGAGATCATCTCCTATTCCTGTAGAGAAGACCACAAAGTAGACACCTCCTCATGCTCCCACACATCATTTCTTTTTGCAGGCTCATGTAAGACTGGATTGCCAAAACAGGACCAAAAAGGATCAGATATTACTTGACTCTGCCATCAATATGTGATAACTTAAGGACTTCAGGTTACAAAGAATATCTATTAATGAAGTCATTCATGGTGGTACATGGCTATAATTCCAGTACCTGTGGGACTAAGGCAGAAAGATTGCAAATTTGAGACCAGTCTGGTCTACAGAGTGAGATATTATGTCAACAAACACAAATGAATTTATTTATGATGAACCTTGGACTTGATGTGAATATGCATTCTCTCATTCATCTTACCACAATATCACATTTGATATAGCACCAAAATGTGGGCTTTGCTTCCTTAACTCTTGCCTACTGACCCCAAAGAAAATCACCTATGTCCACAACAGACTCTGACATATGTCCAAAGCTATCTGGGTATTATCACATTTGTCTCCTCTAAAGGTTTTAGATTGATACAGTCTTTTGTGGATCAATGTAGACACAACTTGCATTTCTGGTATAGATTTCTTTACATATATAAGATGTTATTTTGTTATTACACCATCCCTCTGCATTCTATATGCTTTTCCTATTCTTGCCTATGGTGATAATTTGTAGAAGGAAGAGAGCTGTATTCAACATCTACAGAGAATGTAGTGGTAATGTCCTAAAGGTTTCAAAAGAAATCATTTCTATTTGCCTTCATAGTCTAGGAAAAAGTGTTCATTTGTATTTATCATCAAGGAAATACAGTAGTAATGTTTAGGACTATGGGCTATGGAAAGGTATGAACAGGTATATAACCACTGTTACACAGGCAGCATTAGGAACTACAGAGGCAAGAACTGTATTTTCAATATAGGCAGGTTTCAACAATCCATGATCTTATCAATAATAACAATGCTAATGTCTTTTTCTCTTTGTTTTCATAGACAAATTGGAAAGCCACCAGAAATGGTATATCTGACCAAAGAAATATGAAGGGAGAGTTCTTGGATGAGAAAAAGAGATGATACCAGGATACCATTAGGAAACATTGTTATGGTCCCATGTAGTGTTAGTCTTGCTGTATAAACTAGGTTAAAAGTTAATTCAGGGGCTGGGAAGGTGGCTTAGTGGTAGAGTGCTTGCCTAGCATGCATGAAGCCCTGGGTTCGATTCCCCTGCACTACATATATAGAAAATGGCCAGAAGTGGCGCTGTGGCTCAAGTGGCAGAGTGCTAGCCTTGAGCAAAAAGAAGCCAGGGACAGTGCTCAGGCCCTGAGTCCAAGCCCCAGGACTGGCAAAAAAAAAAAAAAAGTTAATTCAGATTCTGATGCTGAACAGTTTCTATAACCAGTCTCTGGAACTTTGGCCTCTGGGTCCATTTCAGCAATCTATTGCAAATACAAGTGTCCTTTGTGCTCTTACATGAAGCTGTGAGACTTGATGAGGAAAATCAATACAGAAACATGATAGTCACAGCTGTTTGATGTTCTTTTATGAGTAACTGAACCCTTTATCTCTTAACTTGGGATCTCAAACTTCCTCTAGCATTCCGGAAATAATTTCCAAAAAGACTTAACTTTGTTAGATTGCAAGTAGATTCTCAAAACTTGACACTTCTTGGAAGACAATGCAAAGTGTTATCAGGTTAATTAGTTAGACAATTAACCGACGCATGCACATCTCTAATCTTTATTATAAATATTTAGCAGTGTGTCAATATAATTCATACAGGCCCATAAAATTTATAATGTATTTTAAAATAAATTAAACCCATAGAAAGCAGCCTGAGAAAACAAATTTTCCAAGGACTCCAGTGGATGGGTTTGGGCAAGGTCCCAAGTTCAAAGGCAACTTATCTTGTCATGTAGAAAACATATACCCCAATAGGCTTTTTGAATTGTAAAACAAAGGGCTATAAAATAAGCCAATGACATATAACGTTACTATAGTTTCCAAAACAAATATTATATAATTTTAATCAAGAAAGATGATTTTAAATAATAATGAGTAGCTTTTATGTAGTTACAATATGCCAAACATGGGCTAAATGTTTGATGCAGCATCTCAATTCTAAAGTTGTATTATCCTGAATTTTTTGGTTAATTAACAAGATATCTATAGGGGGCTGGGAATATGGCCTAGTGGCAAGAGTGCTTGCCTCATGTACATGAAGCCCTGGGTTTGATTCCTCAGTACCACATAGATAGAAAACTGCCACAAGTGGTGCTGTGGCTCAAGTGGCAGAGTGCTCAGGCCCTGAGTTCAAGGCCAGGACTGGCTAAATAAATAAATAAATAAAAATAACAAGAGATCTATAGTTTTACTTTGAGTTAATATCTTAAAACATGTTACTTAAAGGCATGGATAGAGTTAAGCTTAGAATAAAGAGGCTGTTAACTGAGAAGATAAGTACATGTCCAGATATTCCAACAAGTACTGGACTAGCTAATAGATTCCATAAGAACAACCAAGTTTGGGAAGGGCAAAACCAGTATCTTCAGGGCCTCAGAAACTGGAAACAGAAATTTGAACACCCTCCTCAAGACTGCTTCTTGTCCTTTCTTCAGTTCCCTGTTATATTTTATTCTTCTACCTGCACAGAATTCTCAACCCAATGCTCAATCATGGCTATTGGTAAACTCTAGATGAATACTTTTACATCTTACCAGCAGAGCTAAAAGGCCCATCTCTCTCAGTCTGAAAATTTAGAAGTTTGATTGTCATACTTGTCAGATGCCTACTCTTTGGACCACTGTGTCACAGTATACTATTAATAACTATCACTAAAATTAGATTGTTCGTTGAGAAGGAGAGATAGACACCAAGGGAACCAAGAAATATTAGTAATAAATTAAACAATTATGACTTCATTTTAATTCAAATTTTGAACCAGGCATATTAATGTCATCGGTTTACTTTTTGCAGAGAAGCAAGGTGAATTGTTACCTATGGATGCAAGTTTAATATTATCTAGGAAGCCAGCTCCACAGAGCCTGCTGCTCTTTATGGTACTGAGATTTTACAAAAAGGAAAAGAATGATGCTCTGTATAGCCAAGAACTATATTCTGGGCAGACTCTAGTTATCAAGAATCACCTGCCCTAAAATATTCCCACCTCCAGTAAGGAGTTCTCTGCTACAACTCATAAGGACAGTGGAGTTTATTAGTTATCATTAATAAAGAATTATATTAAGCCTACTTAATGTCACAGAAACATTAGTTAATTGATTCAGAAGCATGTTTGAATTTACATTCAAAAAGCAAAATCACTTATTTAGTGTTGTACATAAATATCATCCGTATTCTAATCATGGATTTTAATGCCAAAATGCTCATCTAAATGTGTGCTCTTTGCAATGATTAACACTGTCAAAAATATGCATTTTCATAAATGGAAAAATTTGCCAAACTCATTTGCTGGAGGGCATTTTAGAAGCCAGATTTTGAAGATTGTGTATGTGTATACACATGATAAGACAGAATTATTTTTGTGACTGTACTCATCACTAATACCGACATTTGTTTATTAGAGCAACATCAAGATGGTGCTGCTAGAAAGTGTCTTTTTCATGCCAGATGACTCACTTAAATATAAGAACTGTATATGTCAATGAAAAACCAACTTGGAGGGATCATTGCAGTACATTTTCAGGATTTTATATATGGACATTATTAATTAATCCCACTTCTTCTGGAAACAGGAAAGTTGTTTGTTTTTAAATCGGTTATGGGCTTGAATTCACACTCTACTACTTAGAACCACAGCGCCACTTCTGGTATCCTGGTTAATTGGAGATGAGAGTCTTGCAGATTTTCCTACCCCAGCTGACTTCAAACTGTGATCCTCAGTTCTCAGCCTTCTGAGTAGCTAGGATTACAGGCATGAGCCACGGGTGTCTGGGTGACAGGAAAACTTTCTTGGGAAAATACAGACCAATATACTGTAGTGAGCCAGTAACAACACAATGTCTTCTGGCTGGCATGTATCAGGGGCTTTCATGGTTGCAAGAGTCCTCCCTGGTTTTTATAAAATAACAGTCACAGAAATTTCCTATGATCTAAGCACTTCATGAGCCTCTTACTACTGAATAAAAAATCATTACTTAGTGAATTTTATCCATGCATTGCCATAAATATGGATATAGGTCCATGTTACATTAAAACAATTCTTTAACCTAAAGATTTATTTGTTTCTTCTGTTTTATAAGACATTTAAACATGTTCACAGGGCAGGGTGATGTAGCTTAGGAGTAGAGCACCTGCCTATCTTGTGTGGTCTTGGATTTAATACTCACACCCCTCTAATTATATACTCATCCTTGAAAATCAAATTCAAAGCTGGAGGTAGTGTTCAAGCAGTAGAGCACTTGTCTAGCATGTGCAAAGCCTTGAGTTCAATAATCAATAACAGAAGAAAAAAACAAACACAAGGCAAATTTTAAAAAGCTAGTTTCAATAAGGTCATGACATTGCCAGGATGAGAATGATTATTATATAAAAGCAAATATCCTGCACAACTATCTAGTAAGTACAAGAACCATCACCCACATAGAAGCTGCCCATTCTGCTGCCTAAAAAAACAAATGCTAAGAGCTAAGAAATGTAGATTAAAAAGAAGCACAAAGGAGAAGTAGATGTTCCTAAGCGAATATCAAATGCTACCTTTGCATTGAGTACGTTGGCAGAATATGGTGTCTTCTTAAAATTATACTGAATATTTGCAGTGCAATCAGATGCTATATCCTGTATACCAAGCCACTGAAAGTTATTCAAATGTGAGGTGTTCCACAGAAAAAATATTCCTGTCCTAAAAACGGAAGCCACTTTATTCATTTACCTGTTCACTAAATATTTATACCCAATACTTTCATTGCTAAGGATGGGAGCACAAGGCTGGAGAGATAGAAAAGCCTAGGAAATTTGGACTTCTACAAGCAGTCCAGGAAGGTCTTTGGACATGTTGGGGAGTGGATATGGTGGGTATGATGCTAAAAAGGAAATATTAGGTATTGTGGGAAATGGTTGAACTTATTAAAGAGTTTGATTTTTATTTTATCCCAAAGCTGATGAGGAGCCAATTAATGCTTTGTTCTGGCAGAGTGGTATTATGAGATTTACAGTGGTAGTGTGGCACATTGTCCAGCAACCTTGCTTCCAGTACAGAACTACTTGTAGAGCCTTTGATCAGTTCCTCACTAGAAAGACTCCTGTTCAGTTAGGTTAAGGTAGGAGCCCTGGTTTTAAAACTTGCCAACTGACACGAGTGGACTGCTAAGGACAGTCTAGAATGAAAGATGACAACACTATTGTAAAGTGAGAGATTATAGAGAGTTGCACTCAAAGTACCAGAGAAAACTGAATAGAGAAACAAGAAATTTTGGCCGGTTGAGTTTATCATAAATTATTTCAAAACCATGAGCATAATAAAATCAGTGACTCCAGGAACTATCCACATGGCTCCCCCATGTGGATAAACTGTGATGTACCAAATCAGTTGATTCTTTTGTGTTGTTTGTTTTTATTTTGGTTTTTGGTTTTCCTTCTGGTCCTTCTTGCTGTTAGCATGAGGATATTCATGGAAACAAGTTAAAAAGTAAAAAAATAATAATAATGTGTTGATAAGAGCAAAAATGTGTTAATGCTTGAAAATAGCTAGAACTCCCATACTTTATGAAAATCTAATGCAATGTTTTACATATAAAATTGTCCTGTAATTCTTTCGTGGTCATGACATTTATGAAAGGTATTTATTAGCATTTATTAAGGCTAAAGTGTGTTAAATAGTGAAATCTTTACATATAATTTTGGGTAATGCTACACTTTCTCTGAGACTTGAAATGTTCAAACACTTTTAGCTGCTTCATACATCCATAAGATTCCTTGAAAGTAACTCCATAATCATATTTATTCTTATTCTTGGAATATACTTAAATAATTCAGGTAGAAATTTAAGTTGACTAGAAGGAGAAAAATAAATTGACTAATTTTTATGACTACTGAAGTTTCTCATCTTATTTAACTACTCACATAATTCTCTGTAAACGCTGAATATATTATTCTTAATGGAAAAATAAAGCATTTTCATAGTCTGTAAACTATCATACATGATTAGCTATTGCAATTTATCAATATGTGTTCAATAAAATTCTGAAAACGAGAATATTAAGCTAGGAAATTAACATTGCATCTCTAATTCTCCTGGCTCCAGACAATTTTCACAGCAAGCAGTTTTTCAGTTCATACTAAAGTGTAGTTTTCATCTGAAAGGCTTGTACCAAGTTTAAATTCCCATCCCACATTCCAATTTAATACGCCAGTCTTTGAATTTGTACCTTAACATTGTTCTGGAAGAAACATGATCCTTACCACTGAAATCAAAATATACTAAAGAATAAAATCAGTGCTGAAAAAGTGTCACTGGAAAATAACATTATCTCACTAAGTGTAATGACATCCTAGTGATTAAAACAGTCTCTTCTAGAGCTAGTACTGGTGCCACATACCTGTATACCCAGCTATTCAGGAGGTTAAAACCTGGAAAATAGAAGTTTGAAGCCAGCCTGTGTAAAAACTTCCAGGATTCTTTATCTCTAAATAAACAGGAAGAGAAGACATGGCTCAAGTGTTAAAGTGCCAAGCAAGTTGAGCAAGGGAAAGGCCCTGAGTTCAAGCCCCTATACAAGAAAAAAAAATTAGTGGCTTTTCTAGATGTCAGTTAACAATTAATTTAATAAATACCTTGTCATTTATGAGGTACAATGTGAGCAAAATAGATGACTAAGTAATTTAAATCTTAGGAAAGGGGTAAGGTATAGGATGTGGTAACATAGAATATATTAAAACACCAAAAAATAATAATAATACAAAATAAAATAGTAACAATCTGGAGTAATTTTGAGCATAGCCCCAAAATAGCAGGATTTAAGTTACAGCTAAAATAAACTAGCATAGTCAATAGTCATAATCACAAGCAACTGACCTCAGGGTATGTGGGAATTATAAATATTGAGAAATAGAGTGGTTGACATCCGTGCAGCAATGTCTTTCTCCAGGAACCTGTTTGAAGTGGATCCCAACCTCTTGAATAGGAATCAACAATTTGTGAGATCCACAAGAGAATCTCCTGCCTATTAAAAATGTTAAAGGACCTTCTTAAGACAGTATTGAGCCAAGGTTCAGATAGTAAATATTTTAAATTTTGCAGGTGACCTTATCTCTCTCAGATACTTGGCTTTGCTGTTTTAGCATGAGAAGCTGTAGCTGAAACAATGTGAACAAGTGTGTTCCAACTAGACTTTACTTACTTGACTTCATTTCATATTTTTGGTGACAATTTGACTGGGTTAAAAGGGTGCCCAGATATATCATTTTTTTTCTGGGCATGTTGGTAAGACTGTTTCTGGATGAAGTTCACATGTAAATCAGTCCTCTGAGTGAAGCAAGTTGCTCTCTCTGCTCTGAGTGACACCCAAGCAAACTGTAGGAGACCTAAATTGAAACATATTCATATTATTTCTCAGTCACTGTCTTCTTCTCCTGCTCTCAGATTAGAAGCACACACATTCTTCTCCTTGTTCACATGCTTTCAGACTCACTCTGGAATACCCTCACCGGTTTCCTGGGCCTCAGCCTGCTGATGGTAGCTTAATTCATAGGACTTTTCAACCTCTTTAATTATGTGAGTCTTTCCTGATAGTAAATAGATGCAAAAGAACAATGACAGCTTGTGGCATGAGAGGTAATAGGCTTATCTATAAATATTTGCATTGGAAACATATTGCTAGTCAATCACTTGCATGACACAAGGATCTTGGTGGTTCTGAATATTTTTGAACATAAAGAAATTAGCTAGCTGCTCTAGAGTCACTGAATAAAGTGATAAATGAAAAGGATGGATTCAGAGTCAAAATTTCAACTCAAGTACCACCTATGAGATGTGATAATTTATCTGTTTTCCAGGAAATCTCTAGATATATAGGACCAAGATTACTGCAAGTCAAATGCAGGATCTCACCATGTTAATGATTTAATTACAATTCAATATCAAATGTCAGCCTCATAGGATGCCTACTGTTAAAGGGTACTACTGGTCAGGCAAGAATGAGGGGACGCTGAGATGAAGACGTATGGAAAGTCCATGATGAAAGTGGAGACATTACGTCTCTGAATTCTGATCAGTATTTGCCAGTGGAAAAGGCGCTCCCATCCTCAGTGGTATCACAGTCCCTATCACAGTATGAAATATGAAGTCTACACTGCCTAAAATACCTTCAGTGGCTGCCTCTGAGGCAGCTACTCTGCAAGGCAATGTTAGTTCCTTTCGAGATCCATGCCCCTTACTTCTCTTCTCTTTGCTTGTAGACCTATAATTACAACTCAAATTGTAGCTAAGTTATGAGGTGGTGTGCTACCACTACAGAGATACCTGTATTTTCTTCTTTACACAGATAAAAACCTGGTGTTGGAATGTAAGAATGAAGGATTATGGTATAACGATGACACATTAGACTTAAAGAATGCCTCATCTGGCACAAAAATGCACATAGCATTGCTTCGTGGCCAGAAGCTCACTTCAAAGCAAAGAAATATGGCAATAGATTCCATGTTCAGTTCGTTTGTAAGACTTATTGTGTTCCCCACTATCTAGTAGTTGCTGAGGAGAATGAAATGGCATTTTCAGGACTCGGTTATAGAATCTGTTAGGTACTTTGAGGGGCTCTGAAAGAGTTCTTCAGAAGATTTCACACTCTCTGAATCAGCATTTAACACAGGGATCTATTTTGTTTTTTCCATAGAAAATATTTGCTAGTCTTAAAGTGAAAGGAGAAAAAGGGAAGAATACCAGGTACTATTGCTTCTCATGATATCCTAGCAAAATGTGTGCTTTTCTGATAATCTCATGCTCTATTGGCCAAGGCCCTCATTCCAAAGATAAGACAAGAGCAGTACAAGATGTGTTGATTCCAATAGAAATAAGAATGTTGCCTAGCTCCTTGACATTCTTCCGATCTCTGACTCAGCAGACAAAGGAGTTATTATGCCAATTATTGGATGATCATGACTACTAATAGGAAACTGGAGTGCTTGTTATTCCACAGTGAGGTAAGGAAGAATATATCTGGAGTACAGGAAATTCTTCAGGGTGTTTTAGTGCTTTATTCCCAATAATTAAGGTTAATGAAAGAATAAAACAAGCCAATCAAGGCAGAGCTACTAATGTCCCTGGCCCTTTCAAATAAATATTTAGGTTACTCTACTGGGTAAATAACAAGACAAGATGCTTGCAAAATGCAAAGTAAATGAAGATTAGATGGTGGAGAGATGTAATTGTAAACAGCAACTATAACCACACTACCACTTTACAGTAACAAAAATTGTAGTTGTTGTTAGTATTCATCTGTATGCTTAACAAAGTTTGATTTAGATATTTATGTTTATGGAGCATATACATGCATATACATATACTTATACGAATTTCTTATTTATTTATTTATTTATTTATTTATTTATTTTGCCAGTCCTGGGCCTTGGACTCAGGGCCTGAGCACTTTCCCTGGCTTCTTCTTGCTCAAGGCTAGCACTCTGCCACTTGAGCCACAGCACCCCCTCTGGCCATTTTCCATATATGTGGTACTGGGGAATCAAACTGAGAGCTTCATGTGTAGGAGGCAAGCACTCTTGCCACTAGGCCATACTCCCAGCCCCAGAATTTCTAATTTTTATCGTATTATTTAGGTATGAAATAACAGGAAACTAAAATGGTTTCCTTCTGTAAACCTAATAGAAAGAGTGAGGATGCTTTCACATAAAGTGCTAACATTGGGTTGGGAATATGGCCTA